>NW_023606163.1:0-220001 GCF_013339745.2 Dermacentor silvarum
CCCTGGGCCTTCCCGGTGCAGTTCTTGCAATCAAGGACAACTCGAAGTTTCTTTCGGCTATATCAGACATCATGGCTCCGGGATACAATTAACTAATCGATTCTGCTGTATTACCTAACCACTTCTGCTGCTTTGTTATTTACTTAGGTATGCATTTTTTACCACTCCCCTCTGTAATACCTTGCTATTGAGGGTACAATGAACTAAATAAATAAGAGGAATTGCATGACGAAATTAATTTTATCATTGTAGAAGAAAGCTCATGGTGTAAGGAAGATTTCAGAGAACAGTTCCACCCCTTAGCGGCAATAGTTATCTCTCAAATGTTCCTTAACCTATGTAACCACCAGTTTTCATTTTAACACGAAAATATTTTCTGCCGGGCTCCGTGATGAACTTACTGTAACCGGACGTGACGTTTCGGCACCATCGAATGAAATATGTTTTGTTGACAAGGATGGCGCAGCCATCTAGGAGCGGTGAAGCGAAGTACTGCATCGTGACATTAACGAGCGCGGACAGGGAGCGCTTCGGTAGTCACACAGCAGCAGAGGCTCCAACGCGGCATAGCTGGTGTTGGCACTTTCCGCACATGATTATCATTCGCGTCGGATTAAACCTTTACGTTGGATTAGCCTATGGCGCCTCGTCAACTACGAAATGCAGCTTCAACATGCATCTGCAGTGCTTATACGCCGCCTGCTGCTTCGCTTGTGATGGCACTAAGAAAACTGCTGCGCTAAGCGGCCCCAAAAGGCAACGGCGTCGACGGGCAAATCTATATTTGGTCCGGCGAGAGACACGCCAGCGCGAAGCAGAACGCCTTCGCACATTCCCGGGACACGCTGCGAATTCTGCCACTCGCATTCCTGAAGCTGAGTGGGTCGCAACTCAACCGGCTGCCCAAGACACTACGAAGTCGGACTAAAATGCACGTATCATCGCCGAAACAACCCGGCAGCTGGACCCTGCTCGCCAACAGGACTCCGCGCGCCAGTCAAAACTGCAGCACCTTCGTCGGCCCACAAATCGTGCGCCTTTAGCTGCAGCGGACCGTGAGTCGCAAAGCAAACATGCAACAATACAATACAATACAGATTTATTTCCAGAAATACAAGATTTCCGGTGGACAATCATAGGCTAAAAGCTGTTGGTAAACAGCTTGACTAGGCCTATGGTCCTTACAAGGCATACATGGTGGTTACATCAAAATAGTAAGATTGTTAGACACTCAAAATAATAAATTACATAAATGCACAGAAACACGACAGAAAAATTAACAAGAGAAAATATATTTGATACATCTGGAAAAAGAAATATATGTGTGTAAGGGTTACAAATTGGTAATACAAATGGGCTCTGATAACAATCCGTGATCACATGTTTACAAAATGCATTCGAAGTTCTTTGGATGAGGAAATATATGTACCCTTCATATTTATTTAATATAGATGGTAAGTTATGTTGTAATGACTGTAGGCTATATTTATTACGACACCAGGGCACATGCCACGTGTCGCTATTTCTCGTATTGGCAGAAATTAATTAGGTGTCAATGATGCAGCAGACACCAAGAAATTTTTGAAAGCAGTATTTGAAAAGTAAAAAGAATTTAGAAGCCGAAAAGTGTATAGTGTTCTACTTTAATAATTTTATGTTTTAGAAAAGCTGGCCGCGTTGTGTCCCAGAAAACCCATGTTGTCAATGTGCCGAATGACCTTCTTTGCAAAGAAAGGATTTTCATAATGTTCGTCTTTCCTGTGGTCGCCCACACTAAGCTACAATAATTTAATGTGAAAAAATAAGGCATAATAAATGTTGGTTTTGCTTTGGGTGGAAGAAGGCATCGACATCGAGACAAAACACCTGCGATTGCAGACAATTTCTTGCAGATATTTTCAGTATGTTTATCCCAGGTAAGGTGCGAAGAAAAAGTAACGCCTAATATTTTATGTTCATCAACAATTTGCAGTTCTGTACCAGCACACACTAGAGTTTGATTACTACTAAGAGCTCTATTTCTTGCGCCAAATAGCATTACTTTAGTTCTCGTAGGATTATTTTTAGGCAATTAGTGATTGACCATTCAGATAGCTCTGTTAATAGATCGTTACATTTTCTATTAATATCTGTGAATTGGGACCAGAAATAAGAATAGTAGTGTCATCGGCATATATGATAAATTTTACAGTTGTATCAATTTTATAATATCGTTAACATAGACACTAAAAAGCATAGGACCTAATACACTTCCTTGTGGCACGCCGTTCAATAAAGGAAGGAAGAAGACTTCTCGTGGTTTATGCAAACTGATTGTTTCCGATCACTAAGGTAGTACTCGAATAATGTTAATGGAGTACCTCTAACGCCATTCTGTGTAATTTCCATAGCAAATTTTATGATTTATACTATCGAAAGTCTTGCTGAAGTCGATGAATAGTGCCAAAGTGAAGAAATTTCTATGTTTTTTAGTACATGTTCCTTAAGAGTGAGCAAAGCAGTTCCGTTGACCTGCCTTACAAAAGCCGAACTGAGCACAAGATGTAATGTTTTGTCTGTCGAAAAAATTTGACACGCGGGAAAAAATAATCTTTTCTAATCCTTTGGAAACACTGGTATGATTGAGATGGGTCGGTAATTTGATACATCATTTCTGTTGCCTCCTTTAAAAAGTCAGTTACCCTACTCATTTCATTTTCTCTGGGAACACCCCCAGACTGTAAGCTAGATTAAATATATGCGTTAAAGCTGGAGTGATGTATTCTAAAACATACTTTATAGGTTTTATTGTATATCATCAATGTCAAGAGCTTTACTATATTTAAGGTTCATAAAAATGCAAAATACCTCGGATTCACTTGTGGGATTTAAAAATAGACTGTTCGAAGTGGAAGAAAGATGAACGTATAGGGCGGAGTTTGCTCCGTTTGCTGTGGCACGGTTTACTTGCAAAGTACTTACTGAAATGATTTGCGAGCGCTAAACCTGATATTTCATTGTTATTGCAGATATCTTGTCTGGTGAGGTAGAATGCTTTTTGCGACCAAGACATTATTGATAATGCTCCACAAGGTATCAGAATGTTACTCGTGGCGTCTGCAAACAGACGCTCATGATAAGCATTCTTAGCACGTCTAAGTTCCGTATTTAATTTGTTTCTGTACCTTTTGAATAGTGTCAGTGCCTCAGGCACGCGTGTAGTAAGAAATCTATGGTACAGTTCTCTTTGTGTTTTATTTTTTTTAAAGTTCCTGCGTAATACAAGGTTTTCTTATCTTTTTGGTTTGCGTAATCTTTTTGAAAGGGAAATGTGTGCTGTAAATTTGTAGAAACGCAGAAAAAACTTGGAATCGCGGCATTTGCATCAATTATTTCGTATAGGAAAGACCAGTCGTAATTGCAAACGTCATGTTTAAAAATCCATATTTCTATCAGACATATCTTGTATTGTAAACACATTTGTCTCAGAACTACTTTTGTTCACATTGATACGATACGTCATAAACACAGGGCAGTGATCACTGACGTCCGACGTCACTGTTCCAGCATGCTCTACAACAGTGCCATATTCGTGATAAGAATGTCAAGACATGTAGACGAAGACATCGTAACACGAGTTGGTGTACTAATGATATTAACAAATCCCGCACAGCTAAGTCTATTAGTAAATTCTAATGTGGCAGCTGTATTTTCAAGAAAAATGTTAGTGTCTCCCCCGCAGACAAGCCGAAATTCGTTAGCAGCAACATATTCCAGTAAATTATCAAAAAAATTCAGAAAGCCATAAATATTTCCATTTGGCGGGCGATATACGACCCGAAATTATATCGGATAAGTGGTTTTAAGCGTTAAAATTTCATAGTCGTATGGTTGCACAAAATTCTGATACTGTTCGCATTTCCATCCCGACGCGACATAGATTGCCACACCCCTCCTCGCCTGTTCGATTTAAAACGCAATCAGCATAGCCATCAAGGTACAGCCGAGCACTGCTGTCATGATCCATGTTTCGGTTAGCATAATGATATCGAACTTGAAAGAGAACAGATTAAAAAAATTACTTATTATTTCTTGTTTATGGCTGCAGATCGAGCATTCAAGTGCAGAACGGAAATGCTGGAGTTTTGTTGTAACTGCAAACGATGCGGTAAGATGAAATCATGATATTCCATGGCCATCTTTAGCGAGTGTTCCCAGTAGCGCCAGAAACAGCAGACCTAATCCTAGCAAGGTCACGCTCTTCCGATATTTGCACAGCATCAGAGCTATCATTTTCCCTTGCATAGATCTTTCCGTTGCTGGTCCACACAGATTTCCATTTATGTTCATATTTCCTTTTCACTGCCATGCCAAGCAGCCTCTTTAGCGCCGGGCACAAGTGTTCGTTTACGTACACGGGGCACGTGGATTCTAATCCTAGGTCTCTGTTCGCGATTCTTGTTTTCTTTGCTTTTTTCAAGGCGGCGTCGCGTTTGGCTCTAGATTTAAATTGAACAACAATGTTTGTTTTATCCGGGTTGCGAGTTGGAACACGGTGACAACACTCAATGTCAGATGAACTGATAGGCTCATGGATTGCATTACCGATATCAGACAAAAAATAGCAAGGTCCTCATTTTCTTTCTTCACAACACCCTGTTTTCCAGATTAGCATTTCGTTAGTACTGCTCCGAATGTGTGAGTCGTCTTTCAAGTTCTGCTGCTTTTTTTTCCAGTGCAGCATATTTAGCGCGTAGTTCGTCATTTTCGTTTGCCTGAGTTGCATTCTTTGAGAGCTCAAAAATTCAGCCTTTGCTTCATTTCTTCTGTGAACACAGGTTTCACTTTCGTGTTCTACCAATTCCTATGAAAGAGGGTTGAACCATATATTTCTTTAAAGCGAAGTTTTACTTATCTAGGCGAAATCGTATATGACTAGGCAATATTGCCCGAGTACAGAAAACTATCATCATCAGCACTGGCTTCAGCATCGTCGTCTTCTTCCACAGCAGGCTCACTGACGCCCCTAGGGTTGCGCTCGGCAGACGATCCCGCGTTCGTCTTCTTGCACAGCTGGCTGCTTTGCCGCTCATCATTCCAGCGTAGAATTTCACTTCCCTTCTGTAGTCGTAATGGGGAGGTCGCGTTTACGGGGGTATTTGCCATTGCTTAAGGGAGTATAAGCCAGTCATTCTCTTACGTAACGGGCAAATTTAATTTTGAAGCAATTTAATTTCGAAGAATCACAAGCGGCAATGGCGCGCGAATGCGGCGAACCACGCTGCCGAGCAAACTCGAGATATCGAACGCAAGCGACAACGGCGGACTGCGGACATACCGTCGGTGAAGTCGTTCTCTCCGTCGCAGCTGAACGTGTGTAACCTCATAATTGAGAAATACTTTAATGAACCATCGTTATTGTTTTAAAAAGTGCAGATTAAGAAATTTATTTGCATTAATATTTGTATGGAAAAACCAGAAACGCAGAATAAGAGGTGTCTAAACTTAGAATCTTTCATAGGAAGGGAAATTTGACATATTACTTAAAAGCTGAAAAATTATATAGCCGGGTACCAAATAAATTAATAAATTATGGGGTTTTAGGTGCCAAAACCACGATCTGATAATGAGGCACGCCGTAATGAGGCACGCCGTAGCGGAGATTTGGACCACTTGGGGTTCTTTAACGTGCACCTAAATCTAAGCACACGGGTGTTTTCGCATTTCGCCCCATCGAATGCGGCCGCCGTGGCCGGGATTCGATCCCGCGCCCTCGTACTCAGCAGCCCAACACCATAGCCACTAAGCAACCACGGCGGGTAGCCGGGTGCTATCTCCACTTAAAGCGTTGTGTAACAATGCTCATTAAGAGTGATTTCCAATACTCTTTAACTGACACAATTTCAGCTTTGGTATTCATAATTTGCAAGCAGTGTGGGCTAGACTGTGTGAGCACAGTAAAAAAGTTTAAAAAACTGACACCAGATAGTTCATTTTGTCCCTTCATTGCTTCAATGTAGCTGCCATCGCTGTTCTGAATGTGCTCTTATTCTACGCAGAAAGGGGTCGAGTTGACTCACCAGATTACAGATAATTGTTTACGAAACGATAAAGTAGTTTTTCTTGACCCGGCAACAAAACCTCGCGACAATGTTTTTTTCATCTGTTTTAGTTCAGAAGCGAAGAATTGCATCAAAGTCGCTGGGTGTGACATAACATTGGAAAGCTTCATCCAACCGCTTCACAATGGCCGCACAGTCGTCTGCCTAAGTGACTGGTACGCCCTTATTTTAGCATTATTTAGCCACGAGTACTGCTCGAGTTCCCCAAGTCTTCTGGTTAGCGCCTCATTTGCGCAACAAGTTCCTTGTTAACTAGTGTTCATTCATCATCTTGTTTCGCCTTGATAGAGTCAAAACTGTCACCACAAGGTGACATGGCTGTGATGCTGCTCAATATATTTTTCTCATTTTTTTTCACCTTAAAAGTGGTATGGTTATTCTCTGTTCGCCGACTAATCGCGAAATCAGCGACGCATCATTTGACTACCATCCGAAGAAAGCACTAGTGTTGAGGAAATGGGTACGTCAGTGTGCACCATCAACATCGCTGCACTCAGCTGCAAGTGCGAACTTCGTGAAAATGAGTGGTATTGTACGCGAAATCACTTTTGGCATTGTTGGTGTTGAATTTACTGGAAACCGATTGATTGAAATTGCTCGCTTTTCAAGAGACTACAACCTACGTTGGAGCATGCAAGGGATGGCCGAGCAGTTGATCCTTAATACGTGATTTATAGAAACTCTGTATTGGCTCCTATAAGGAACATTTTCACTCTAATCGATGCCGTTTTCCATCGAAATTCCTGACAATTATCTTTCAATGCCCGATGCATTGACGGAAGCAAACCACTTCTCAGAAAAGTATTTTCTTGCTTTTTGCAGCTTTGTCTAAGCAGGAAGACCACTAGATGGAATGTGAAAATTAAATATATATATTAGCGGATGCCAAATATTTTTTTATTCGAAGCCCATTTTACAACCAGGCGGCACGTCATGGCCTAAGATGAACAGCGTTTCCAGCTGGCAGACTTGCCCATTCTTGTCAGCGTACTGCTATCGGGAAAAAATGATAGCTTGCGGTCGTCATTCGTACTGCAAGCCTACATCAATACGCAGCAATGTTTCCCCGGAGTTTTGCGAGTGTTAGAAGTAATTATACGCAAAAGATACAAGTAAAAAAAAAAGTCTGCGCTGGCGGCAACCGTCTTCGATTTGGGATCAACTCGGAAACACAGGAACGTGGATCTAACAACGGTGAGTGCATTTTTTGGGCATGTTGCAAATTTTTAAGGTGCTAGATGGAGTGAATTAGAAAACGGCGCATTGAGTCCTGGGTTTTCAAGGAAGATTGTTTCAATGAAGTAAATCTAATGATACTACTAATTTAATGAGTCGCGTACCTCAGGACTTTTATTAAAGTTTTACATCCATCCATACTACGTACACGTTGCCTTACAATTATGTGCAGCTACTCAAGCGCTTTTCTTCTCGCTTTAACTCCCCATTTCTGTGCCTAATACTGCCAAAGTTCTAACATTTATTATAGTTTGTTGCTTGCTTCACGTCGCATTTTTTTTTTCATTCACGTTGCTCTGCACTGCATCGATTTGTTGATTTGGGTCGGTATGTCGTGGCGACTGCAATGTTATGCAGCGTTGGCCTGCTATAGTCTTGATGCAGTGATGTGCGGATTATAAATTTAAGTTGACTAGAAATTTAAAACAGCTATTTATGCGTAGTATTTGAAATGTGATAATATATATTTGCCAATGCCACATATTTACATTTTCATATAACTTTCATTTTTATACATTTTCATATATCTGCTAGATTGTTGTCGAGTTCCTCGTAGTGGGGGAACGCAATGATTTCAGGAAAAGCTGGCAATTGAAAGTAAAATGGTGGTCTTCACTGATGCAAAATGCTACTATCGCAGTAAGTGAGCGCGGAGCAGAAAGAATCATTGAAATCTGATATCTTATTTTACTTTTTTTGCCCGCGTGAATTTAGGCACCTATAAATTTATTGTGTATATCCGTCAACGTTTACTGAACAGAAACAATGAGCTGGATTGACAGTTTTTTTATACTGTATTACGATGAATGCTATAAACTACTGCCAACGCAAGCTATCACGCTGTATATGTACTACTGAAACAGCGCTGACTAAGGTAGGGTGCCTGTAATTGCCTAACTTATTTTATTAGCACAGTTCAATAGTGCCCAGCGTAGAACACGTGTAAATCCCTGTTTGTGAATTTAACCCAATTCCAGGACTTGATTTTATCATGCCATGGGTGCTGCCTGATCCTGCTAGCCATTCCGAGGAACCGGGCTTGTTCTCACTGTTTCTAGGTAAGCATTATTTATCGCAAGCGCACGCGGCAGTATTTTTTTATCTTTCCGCGTAATAAACTCCTTTTTGCTAGCACCCTTCCTGACGCAACTTCTCGAATTTACATGTAAAATTTGCACGAAGGCCTCATTGTATCTATACTACTCGAAACTAGGCACTTTATGCGGTAATAAGTTTTGTTGCACTTCTTTAATTCTAAGTGCTGCGTTGACTAGGTGTGGGGTGTAAACAAGACGGACGGGTCCTGCGCATTTTGTTTGTTGTAAACCTTCTGTGTAACACCTTTCACAAAGAGGCCATATATGTTAGAATATTAAATAATTTGCCTCACAAATTTTTGCAGAAAAATTTACGCCTTCGAACTTTCTGCTCAAACTTCTATCCCTCCCCCCCCCCCCCCCCCTTCAGCGGCATTCCCGGGGGTCAAGTGCCCCCAGCATCAATATTCCCCGTCAGAAACGCCGCCACCACCCACCCTTTCGCCTGTCCCGTCTGTCAAGAAAAGTGACCTGTCAAGTGTCTCCCCACCTTCCGCTCTCTCCCCCCTCCTTTTTTTTGCCAAGGACCTTTCTAAACGCTGCACACCGTCACTCCGAAGAATACCCCACGAAGAAGAAAACGAATGGCTCCGAAACTTCGTGCTAATAAATTCTCCTATTGGTTGGAGTCACTCTCAGAGCGCCAATTATTTTCAAACCAGGCTGGTTATTGTGTCGAAATGTTTATTTCAACTCTATTTTAGCAGTATGGTGATTTTCAACATGAAAACATTGTCATATGCATTTCATTTCGTCACCTCTATAATATTTGTTTTTTTATTTTCGAGCGCAAGCATCTCTCCAAATAAGGGGGAGTCGCTGTGGGAGGTGGCAGTAGATGCAATGAAACTACTGCGTTATTCCGGTCATCACGGGCCTCACCAGCCCGCCGTTATGCGAGCACTGACCAACCAGTCTACCCACGTCAGATCCCTGCCCTGAAAGCCCTGGCCAGTACCTTGCCTAATTCCTACCCTGAGGCTCCGCCTAATCCTCCGTCATCCACCTTGCTTCACGAGAGATAGCTCTTTGGCACTTGCTTACAAATAAATTGTTTTACACAGCCACGTCACCAATTTAGTCGGCTGAAAATTCCTGTTTTTGCTTATTTATTTGTAAATAACTGTTATAAAAATTGTCTTTCAGTTTTTCTTTATTATTATTTGCATGTGTAGAGGACTTCTGATTCTTGACCTAATATATTTATATCGCGTGTTTCCTAGTGACAAAACCCGATATAGCCAGTATGGAGACAATTGAACATGACTGGTGCTCTACCTATTATCTACCAAAAGCATCAGGCTACAATCATGATGATGTGACAAGCTCCATTGTTCCATCCAAGGACCGCAACAAATTCAGTCGGCATGCCATCACCATTGTTTCCGCCTTGGGTGCTGTACTTGCTCTCACACTCTCCTCACGCACACACTTGCTCACGTTGCAAAAACACGTTGGCACATCACGCAACGCTTTCATCATTATCATCATCATCATGAGCCTATATTTATATTCACTGCAGACAAAGGCCTCTCCCTGCGCTCTCCAATTACCCCTGTAGCACCTTCTGCCGCGTCGCAGGTCTGACCGCCGCCTTGGTCAGGTGCTCCGCAGCCGCTGGGGGCTGAGGCAATGGATTAATTTTAGGAGTCATTAGGGAGGTAGCGGCCGAATACTGCACCAGAAGGCCAATTCCTGTTGTGGTGAGGGAGTGACTTTGTTGAAGCTCAGTGGGCGTTCCTAATTGGTTGCACCTTGGCTAGCACAGCCCCACTAGCTCTCGGCGATGTTTTTTTTTTCGGGTGTCAGGCGCCACTCCATGCCTGGCATAGAGTGGCGCATTTTCAGACATGAGAGGCAACGCTTAAAGAAGCCTGAATCATGTTCGATAGCCAACTGCATCCAAAGCTTCGCATATCATTGATTCTGTCAATGTGTGTGGTCTGCATAATTCCTTGACAGTGTGCTGACAGTGGCATGGTAACCGCCTCGGTGACCTTGGTAGCTACACCACTGCGCTGCGAAACACGAGGGTCGCGGGTTCGATTACAAGACTGCCACACTTTGATGGAGGTGAAATGCAAAAACGCACTTGTACCGTGCACACTGGTGCACTTCAATAATCCAAAGGGGTCCAAATTATTCCGCCTTCCCCGACTAAAGCATACCTCTTCATAATATCGAGTTTAGACGCGCAACACAATATGCGGTGTTCATATCATCCTCCCTGATTAAAATGAAAAAGACGCACAGACACACACACACACACACACACCACACACACACCACACACCCACACCACACACACACACACACACACACACACACACACCACACACACACACACACACACACCCACACACACACACCCACACACACACACACACACACCACACACACACACACACACACACACACACACACACACACGCGAACACAAGTGAAGGCTCTTGTATCCACAATTTTTCTGTGGAGTTCATCAAGGTCACGTGCAATCGCATAGAAACATAAACAAAAAACTTTTACAGCGAAGCTGTTATAAGCTAGGTTCGAGGATATCGCGTCCGGCATTGGAAGTAGATAGATAGACGGGAATTAGATAAAAAATTTCGTGTCCATGTGCGTGGCGATCTAGCTCCATGTGCGTGACGGTTTCCCGCCAGCTGTACCTTAGAAAAGGTCTCAATACGGATGATGGTTGGCCCATTTTTATACCCCTCGGCACCACCAATGCCTCTTCCACAAGTGTCGGGATGCTCGGTGGGCACGTCCCGCCAAACGTTGTGCCCATTTCATCTGACGTAGAGATGGTGCTAGCGCTGTTATCAGCAGTTGCCCTTTGGAGTCGCTATGGGACGGACTCTCGTTTAACCACATCATCCAGGATCCTGACGAAGCCGTGAAGTGTGCCGCGGCTATGAGCGCTGTGGCTCATATGCTAGTCTTTGACGATGGGTGGACTTGGCGCAGCAAACACATTACTTGGCTATCACGCCTGGCGAAAACAAGAAGCCGGTGCCTTGCTCTTGGACTAACACGCCGAAGACGCTCAATAATCAATAATGATAATATGTAAATTCACTGTAGCAATATTCACTATAGCCGACCCAACATAGTCACAGCTTCGCGAGCTTCCATCTTCACAGTAGTGGAAGGTCTCTGATTTCTTAAATTGTTTGCATGATGACATAAACCGCAGTTATCTGTGTATCGTAGTTATTCTTTTGTCGTTTTGAAAACAGGGAGGTTTCATGTGGACACCCCAAAATTCTATTAAGGTAGAGCGTCCTAATCACTCGTCATTGCGTAGGACAGCGTTAACACATTATCCTCGCAAGCACTTCTAAACAACCAAAATAGCAACAAGAATCATTCCGAATCTAAGGCTCGATCTCTGTACCGTGTGCTACGTTTCCGTTTCTACAAGACACATATAGTGAATTTATCTATCTTTCCTTGTACCAAAGGCATTATCTTAAAGGCCTACGTCAAGAACAAATACATTCTTAAATCACTTACACAATTCCCTAGCACCCGTACACTCGTTACATTTATTTGAATAACTGCGGAATCGCAAGAGTGTTCCTGAAGGTTGTTTAATACGGCATACACGAGCGATGCTAAAGACAGTCAGCTCCATAAGCGCTGTCGGCTCGCCAGGTGTCGTCGTAAAGTTGCATTCAGCACGCTGCAGAAAGCTTGCTGTCGCTCGATTACGAGTGTAATACCAGTGCCTCCTGTATGGTTTTTCAATGCGCGCCAGCGCAATCACTCGTTTTCCCATTGGTAGCCGCTGGTGCGCCTAATTTCAGTGAGTTGCGACGATGTGACACTACCAGATGGTGCGACTAAGGTCCTTAGATAAACCAAAACTTGTTTTATCTAGAAACCTTAGGTCCGACGGATTTTAGGTCAAGGTGAAATGAACTTTATTTGGTCCTGCAGAACCCCGATGAGACACCCCCCGAAGGGGGGTCCGCCGCGGTTGCTGGCCGCACCCACGCTGGTAATGGAAGACCGTGGCCCTCCGCCCGTTCGCAAGCCTCCTGGACTGCGAAGAGTTGGACTGAGAGTTCGCCGCTTTTCGCCTTCTCCCAGCCCTGCTGTGTGCTGAACTTGGCACCACGTAACGCCGGGCACTGCCAGAGCATGTGAGCGAGTGCGCACTTATTCTCCCTGCAGCTAGGGCATCTGGATTTATGCATTCAGCAAAGTGACTAAACGTGCTACGAGACGGAAACGAACCTGCCTGCAGCATCCGAGAGCCGACGACTGCGGTCTAGTGAGCTTGGAATGCGGGAGGGGTACCTCCGCCTTGACAGCTGATAGTGAGGTGTAACTTCGTGAAAGGTGCTAAGTGGATCCTTGAAGCTCTACGCGAACCCGCCTGCGGACCCGCCGGGACCGCCGCGGCACGTGATTTCTCGCGCACGGTTATGGGCAAGTTCGTTGACGTTGGAAACTTACGGATGAACTTACGGTTCCCGGCCCATGCGGGCCAGGAACCAGGTAATTATGTGAAAGCCTACCGCACCCCTCCAACTGAGGATAGTGGCAGCCTCCCTGGAGAGGCGAAGGCCCGGACGGCAGCCCTGGAGTCGAATATCTCTGGACGCGAAGGATCCTTCATCGCTAGACCTATTGCTACCTGCTCTGCTACGGAGGCAGACACCTTCCCAACGGAAGCTGAGTTGAGTACGCGACCGCGATGATCAACACCACGGCTGCAAAGCTATCGGAGCGCCCATACGCGCCGCATCAACGAAAACCACCTTTCCCGGGGATTTAGCTACGAAGTCAAGCAGAGACCTGGCCCATGCCTTTCGCCGGCCAACATTGTACTGCGGATGGACGTTAGCGGAAAGGGTTCCACCTCGTAGGTACCCTCACTGTCTGTGTTAAAAATACCTTCTGTTCAGTACTGCCCGTATGATGGCAGCCCAGCGACTGTAGGAGACGCTGCCCAGCCTTGGTGGAGGAGAGCTGCGCGACCTGAACTAGTTTCTGTGCCTCAGTCACCTCCGATAGGGTGTTGTGCATTCCCAGGCTCAAGAGCCTGTCCGTTCCGGTGCTCATTGGGAGTCCCAGCACCCTTTTGATACTTTTCCGCATTAAAGTGTCGAGTTTATCCTCTTCGCTTTTAGACCAATTCAGTGCCGATGCGACGTAATTAATATGGCTCATGAGGAACGCGTGGTAGAGCCGAAGAAGATTTCTCTCCCTCAGTCCTCCCCTGCGGTTTGAGACCCTTAAATTCAGCCTTATCATATTCTCCGTCTTGGAGGTGATGCGGGCCAAAACCTTTGAATTCCTGCCGTTGGACTCAAGGAGCAAGCCGAGCACTCTAATATAGTTGACTCTGGGAATCGAAAGCCCGTCCCTTGTGGTTAGCGTAATCTGTACCTGATCAAGCGGCGTGGAGGCCTCTTCCCGGGCCGAACCGGTCTGTAGAGAAGTAACTCAGATTTGGAGGGGGAGAGTCGAAGCCCGTACCCTCCAGAAAACTTTCGGTGAAAGACAGTGCCGACTGAAGCGCCTCCTCCACCTCAGCATGCCAACCTCCCATGCACCAGACATTAATGTCGTCCGCATATAGGGCGTGGTTGGTATTCGCTACAGTGGAAAGACGCTCCGAAAGGCCTTTCATGGCTATGTTGAACAAGAGAGGCGACATGACCGCTCCCTGCGGCGTGCCCCTCGCACCCAGGGTAAATTCCCTCGATTTTAATTGGCCAATCTTTATGGTTGCTGTGCGGTACAGGAGGACGGCACGAACAGGTGGAACTTTGGTCCCAGCCCCATGCTCTCGACCGCCTCCAGGACGAACTTATGTGAAATGGTATCGAACGCCTTGGCGAGGTCAATGGCCAATATTCCCCGAATATCTCGGGTTCGTCGGTCGATACTTTTCCTCGTTATCAGGTGCATCACATCCTGGGTGGAGAGACCCGGCCGGAAGCCTAACATGTTATGTGGAAAGAGCTCTTTATCCTCGATATGCCTAGTGACCCTATTATATACTGCATGCTCCATCACCTTCCCTACGCAAGAGGTAAGGGAGATGGGACGTAGGTTCTCCTTGGCGAGTGCCTTGCCCGGTTTGAGAATGAGTACCACCGAGGTGGTCCTCTAGGCTTCCGGAACGTGGCCTTCTGCCCAGAGGAGATTGACCTCCTCGGTTAACTTAGGAATGGACTTATCATCAAGATTACGCAGCAGCCTGTTCGTGATTCCATCAGGGCCAGGGGCTGAGCGACTGTTAAGCTCATGAAGCACCTCATCGATCTTAAGTTTCGTAAAGGGCGAGTCGACTGCCTCCAGTGGCCCTCCCTGGTAGTCCGGTTAATCCCAGTCCCCGATGGGTCCAACTGGAAGGTATCGCTCCGCCAATTCCGTAAGTAGAGTCGTGTCATCGACCCCACTGCTCCTCTGTGCTTGGACCAATTGGTCGATTGCCAACCTCTGGTTACCTTTGCAATTAGTCTCATCGAGAAGCAACTTCAAGAGGTTCTATTTACCCCGGTGCGCATCTGCCTGTCTACTTTTGAGCAAACTTCATTCAACTGGTGCCTAGACAGTTCCTGACAATAGTCCTCGATTTCTTTATTGAGGAGCGCTATGCGCTTCCGCAGCCTCCTGTTGAGCTTCTGCGTGCGCCATTTCTCAACCAGCGATTTTTTAGCCTCCAACAGATGCGCAAGACGTGAGTCCATTGCATCCACCTATAAGTCAGTCCGGACCGTCTTGGTTGCGAGGAGAGCATGCTCTGCTAATCGCGAGAAGAGGTCCTCCAACGTGCCATATTCGGTCTGATCAGCCTTTCGGTGCTTTCTAAACTCGTCCCAGTCCGTCACCCTGAACTCCCTAGGCGGAGGCGCCCGGGTTTCCTGGGTGACCGAGAGGATAAAGTGATCGCTTCCCAGGCTTTCCTGCAAGTTAGCCCACTGTACGCCCGCCGCGTTTTTGGGAAATGCTAGATCCAGAGTGGTGTCTCTCGTAACGGAGGTGCCCACCCTAGTGGGAACTGAAGGTCCGTGACCAGCTCTAAGGAACAATCCGTCATAGCTTGAACCAGGTTCTCCCCTTAACAGTGGCCTTTGGATATCCCCAGGCCGGGTGGTGTGCATTAAAGTCCCCGACAGCCACGAGCGGCGACTTGCCCGCTAGGGCAGCCGCCTTTGCAATCACCGAGGAAAACGCCTGCTTGTGATTCCGAGGGGTACGGAAGACATTCAGTATGAAGATGCTACACTTAAGCCAATTATTCGGGATGATTTCGACCAGCTGGGACTCCAAAGTAAAGTTGCCTAGCTGAAGCTTGTGTTCTACAAACGCATATTTCCTCGCAACAAGATAGCCAGACCGCGATGCCCCTCCCCCCTAACTGATACAGATCGATAGCCGGGCAAGGCAACCACCGCGTCAATGGTTTCCTGTAAGGCAATCACATGCGTCCTCAGCGCCAATGGGGAAATGTACTGCAGGAGGAGGGCTTACGCTTCCTAAACCCCGCACAGTTCCACTGCCAAATGGCAAACTCATTTCCGCTGGAAGCCATGATTACTACCACCGTTTTGCCGACTTCTCGGCACGTCCTTATGTACGGGGGCCAGTACCATTGGCATACCAGGGCCCGCCTGGGAACCAGTGAGACGGGCGTCACCGGACGACCAAAGAATCTCGCCGAGACCAAGCCTGCTTTCGACCCCTGCGACTTTACGTGCTACGAGGTAGAGTACTGCACGGGCACGGGCTTACCCGAAATCCCGAGCCCGGCCCGGCCCGTGGGCCGGGCCGGGCCGGGTAGCACAGTTTTTTCATGGGCTCGGGCCGGGCTCGGGCACGGCGTGTGCTTTTTGACTTGGGCCCGGGCCGGGCTCGGGTTTTTTGACGCGGGCCCGGGCCGGGCTCGGGCTTTCTGGTGGTGTGCATGTAACGTGCAGCGAGTTATTCTCGGTGTCTCAACTCTGAAAACATTTTTTTCGGTCTCGGGCCGGGTTCGGGCCGGTTTCGAGTCGGGCTCGGGCCGGGCTCGGGCCTAAGGTAAAGGGGTGGCGGGCGGGCCGGGCGGGTAACGTAGATTATTTCCGGGCCCGGGCCGGGCCGGGTCTCGCCATAAAGTTTTGATCGGGCTCGGCGGGCCGCCCAACGTAAAGACGGGCCCGGGCCGGGCCCGGGCTGAAAAAAATCGGCCCGTGCAGTGCTCTACTACGAGGTCAAAACATTCCGCGTGCCGCATCACCGACTTCTGCAATTCCTTGATTGCTTCAAGGACGGCCGAGTCGGACGCCGCCGCAACCTCTCCTTCCGGACCTATCCTAGCCGCCCTATCCTATCCTATCCTATCCTATCCATTCTATCCTAGCCTAGCCGGTGTTCGGAGCAGCGCTGAATCGACGCAGCTTCCACGTGCGACGGTTTCGCGTTTGCCCAGAAGCGGAAGAAAAAAGCTGCAAAATAAGTAAACTTTTACACTCGGTGGTGCATTCTGTAATATTTAGCGTGTTGCTAATAAGGTGTTTATGTTTTCTCTTCCCCAGCCTAAACTAACGTGGGTTAAAATGCGGCAATCTTTTCAGAAGCGCTCTCACTTGGGCGCGCTTTGGCTCCGTAGCTTTTCCTTCATTGCCACAGAAAGTTGTCCGCGAGTATAGTCGAGCAGCGTCGGAAGTCTTTGCCACCTTCTTGCCTCGCAAAGAGGAGAGGAACGCCGCGTGTCGCAGAGTGGATGCATGTCACGTCGGTTCTGCGCATTTCGTGAATTTTTAGGGGCGAAGCTCCTTATAGCGGCACCCGTTCCGTCCCCGTCGTCGTAGTAGTAGTGTGTAACCAGTAGTGTGTAACCAGTCTGAGAAAAATGAGAAAAAATATTCCGAAGTTGCGTCCGTAGCGCGGAATCGAACCAGGGACCCCTCGCTTCCGAGCGCCGGCGTTAGCCCCTACGCCACGAAGCGGACATGGCACACGCACCACGATGGCAATAAATACCCAACATTAACGAAAGGCCGCGTTTCTAGCGCGTTTCTAACGCGTTTGTGCTAGCGCGTTACGGCCCGTGTAAGAAGCTGGTAAGTGGTTCTTGAGGAAAGGGAAAGGTGCGCTATCTTCTGCAGCCCTTGAGGGAGCACGGCTCAGCGCCACGGGGAGGGTAAGTGGGAGCGAAAAAGGGATAGAGTGGAGACGCCATGGCTGGGCGAAGCAAAACCGGTGTAAGAAGCTGGTGTAAGACGCTGTGGCCTCTCCGCCTTACCTTCACGCGTTTCGAACGCGCTGCCCAAAGCGTGGCAAGTCAAGTTCAAGTCGAGGAGCGTTTATGAATACGGGGGTATACCTCTCAGCAGTCTTGTGATGGCGTCGGCAAACGCGGTGCACGTTCCGGCATGTGTAAATGGCTGTGTAAGACGCTGTGGCCGCTCCCCCTTACTAGAGAGTACTGCACGTTTCTAACGCGTTTGTGCTAGCGTCCCCTTAAGCGGGATCCGATGATTCCCTCCGGAGCTTCGCCACTCATCATCATTCACCCCGTGGATATGCTGTGATTTTTTTTTACTCGGACCACCCCTTCTCGTCGCCGACGACCTGTCGGGTATAGAAATGTTCATCGAAGGGACCTATCGAACCCGAATTGATGTCGTTAGGACGAATTTTTATCCACTTATTGACTTGTAAAGCAACGAAGTGAGCGTCGGCCCGCTAATCCTACCGGCCAGCCTGGCTCGCCTCGGCGAGTGACTGCTGCTAGGCCTAACGGCGGGGCTCCTAATCCACGATGGATCCTACTGACCATCAACAAACTCGTGCAACGAGCTCTCGCGCCATTCTGGCCGCTGCAAATCCCATCCCGATGCGCGTGCAACGAATTCTTTGTACGAATCCGACCCGGATCTAACATCATCAATGTGAGTACACCGCACGAAGAGACAGTGCGGGTACTCCGTCGAGAGGACACAGTGGCCCTGGGCGGCGAAGACTATGCGTTCGACACATATGTGGCTACCCGAGAAGGCACGCGCGCGTTGCCCTTCCTGGCGTCGATTTGAAAACACCACCAGAGGAGCTCTTGCGAAATATACCTGTACGCACGCAAGGCGTCACTGTGCACAGTGCCCGAATGCTAGAAGACTCCAACACAGCAGGCATCACCTTCGAAAGTTCCATGATTCCTCGATACATACTCTACGAGGAGAGGTAGCATGCCACCCTTACAGACCTACCCCACAAGTCTGCCAAGTATGCCTGCAGCAAGGGCATAGATCATACGTACGCCTCACCCTGAGAGCTCCCGTGTGCCGCAACTGCGGCCCTTTCAATGCGCCAACGGAGCCCCCTGCTCTCCCCAGTGCCAGATATGTGGACAGGGACACTTAACCGTGCTAGGACTGCACACAGCGCCTAAAGACAGTTCGCCAACGACCCACCTCACTCAACCAAAACGCCAACTTACTCTGAACGCGGTCGCAACCACACCGCCGACCACCACAGGCCGCCCTTGATGGTTAAGCTCTGAGGCGGACCATCACACCCATCCAGATCTCGGTCTCGATCCGCGTCCTTCCAACCCTCGCCCCAGCGGGCCCGGCCAGGATCTACCCCAGAGTCGCTGCGGAAACCACCAGGGCACTGAGCAAGAGCAGCCGAGACACCCGTAGAACATCAGCAGCAAGAAGACGAAGAATAACAACGCCCACCCAGCTTGGAATGGCACCAAGGTGAGCTGGCCGGCAAAATGTTTCCACTCTCGTTCTGCACTCGCAAATCAACCCCATCCGCATATATATATACCGACTTAGCTAGCGAAAATGAGTCCTCAAACGCGAACTACAAACTTTACAAGCCCCATGCTAAAGACTGGCCAGCTAAGAACCTTCATCACAGGGATTCGTACCTCACTCCCCGCACCATCCTCCCGAACTCCTCAGCCACCGAGCCCCCTATCCCCACACGACACTCCAGTCACCCTTTTCAACACTAAACAACACGCTGACTGACCTCACACAGCAGATCAACAACTCAGGCAGTACTTGCACAGCAGCTTAACCAAGCCATCCTGCACCAAAGCAATAACTTAGTGCTCGACTAGACGCCATTGAAATCGCCTTGATGCACGCATCAGCGAACAAAGCAGCATAGCGCATAAAAAGCGAGCCACCACAGGCACGCCACCTGCCGCGACACAACTACCCTAATCCTCCAGCCACTCCCCAAATCCCTCATCCCACCTCTCAGCAATAGCATGGGCAGCGCAGCTTCCCCAAATCAAAAATTCTTTGAAAAACTGGCCAGTAGAGCTGCGCGGCTACCACCGTAAACAGGGCCTATTACAAGAAATTATTCACAAACAACTGGTGCCGCCGGATATCATCGCATTGCAAGAGCCAGGGTCATCCCCGCACTTGCAGGATACGAGGGTTTTGATGGCCCGAAGGAAGAGAAGTTGGCCGTTCTAGTAGACAAGACTCTAACAGTCACTGGCTATGAATATACCTAATACCGACAGAGACGAGTGAAATTCTTGCACACACAGTGATCAAAACTGTTGTTCAGGACACTCTCAGCTTAATCATGTGCTATTGAACGCGTACATTGTCTAGCAAGAGCAGAACGGAACAAGAATAGGCCAGTAATTTTCAAGCTGCTAGATTTCAGGCAGAAATCAGCCATACTTAAAAAAGGTTACTAACTAAAAAAACACCAGCTTCTCCATCGGAGAAGATTTTTCACCCAGAATCAGAAACATTAGAAGGAAGCTGTGGAATAGCGCCAAAGAAAACCGCGAGAAGAACGATGAATTGTCGCTAGCATTTGATTAACTGTTCAATAAAAGCGAGCCTTCTTTTGGGACGAAGAAAAAACGACAAGTGTCTCTGGAAAAAAAAAGGGACGAGGCACACTAAGGCCGCAAACTCGCCACATTTGTAAACACGTAAAATCAAAGCCCTAACCATTTTAAATGTTAACGCGAGAAGGGTTCTGAACAAAATAGAAGCTCTGAAAAACCTTCTACTGAAACATGATCCTGATATAGTAGGGACTACGGAAACATGGCTTTCTCCCTAAATATTTGATGGCGAGCTTGTTCCTCCCAATTATGTCATTATTCGCAAAGACCGACCTTCCCGTTGTGGTGGCGTCGCTTTAAACATCAAAATTTGGAGGACCCTTACGCTTCGCTTTTAAGAGTGCAACGCGATCGCATTCAAAGCTCCCTGGATAGCCTTCAAAGCTCCTGACGGCTTCTCACGGTTCCGACGACTGCAGATTATGCAACCATAATGGTTACTGGCAAACACTGGCGGTGAACACTATGCACATAGGCGAGCTTTCTGGTAGAAAACGTAGCCGTTGCATGGGCCGATCCCGGAGATAGTGCACAACCGCGCCAACGAAATTACATCATTTTCAGGTTCTGGTGTTTGTGTCGCACTTTTAATATTTCAGTCTGAGAAGATTTAACATAAAAGACACGCGCTGTGGGTGTTTTGTTCATGACATTTGTTTGTGGATTGTCATTCTCAAAATTCCGAGGAATAGCTTTGTCAAGAATGTGAGACAAGGTATGAGCACATAGTGATAGATGGTGTGGCAATATAACCCGCATATACCGCACGTCATATATGAAGGCGTGGCATATGCATATACCTAAATATATCGGAGGGCTGAATGGTTGAGGATGATTTTCTCCGCCACTCGCCGACATCGCACGCCGGTTGCTGACACCAGATTTGTGACCGGGGCCCTTATCGCTATCGCGCTAAAAATGCCTTTCGCAAGTATGCTTCCCGTTGTGACAGACGTCGAAACGTTTTCTACCGGCTTCTTGTGATGGCAACCCCATATTTTTGGATGCATTTACCGAACTTTTTAGTCAGCACTTTCCAATAGACAAGGTTCGAACTGATGTAGTTGAGGGCATGTCTGACTAAACATACCTATCTGCTTGCTGCCGCTCGGCTTTAGCTTTGCAGATTAACAGCGTGCATCAACTGTAACCAATTTTCAAAGGGCAGACGATAACAGTGTGCTGACCCATCTCGCACATGAGTTGAATTTTTTCACAGCTAGCTTCCAACGCAGCCATTAATACTAATCTACTTTGTCTCAGGTTCAAATCTGTTGTTACCCGCTGTATTACTAAACTTTATACCAGCGAAACTTAAAAATCACAGTGAGAAATCCTTGGATAACACGTGAAGTGATTCAGGCAAAGCGAAGAATAAAAAGGCTGTGCAGGGTGGTGAAAAACAATAACCGCGAGCCTTCCATTCGGCACAAACTACACTGCGCGAAAGCAGAGTTCAGACAGAAAGCAAGAAATGCAACAATACTTCTTCAGCGTCCCCTTCCTAGTATTATTAAAAGCAATTAAAAGCAGGTTTGGAGACACCTTCGCATAATAATTCCACGGCGTCGCAACGGGTCCCGAGGAAAGAGAGGAAAAAGCTAATGCATACAACAATTCTTTCTCTCAGTATTCACCGCAGACAACGACGCCATTCCTCCCATTCACCCCTGGTCCATCAAGCATCGATTGTCTTGAAGTCACAGAAGCAGGAATACTCAACCCATGCTTAACTTCGATCCTAAAAAGCCAGCGGCTCAGACGATATTCCAAACGAGTTCCTTAGAAAATATGCGGAATGGTGTGTAGCAAGTATCTTGGGCTAATTCAGCAAATTGATTGTCTCAGCTACCAGACGACTGGAAAAATGCAAAAATAATACCCTTCGCAAATATGGAGAAAGTCTTCCGTACCAAATTACCGTTCGATATCTCTTACTAGCACTTCGTGTAAGTTGTTCGGACACATTATCCTAAAACACATAATAGTTTTTCTAGAGAAACTAAATTTTTGTCTCCTAATCGGCATGAGTTTCGTAGCAGTTTGTCCACGATTACTCACCTAACCAGGTAGTAATGACCTCGCACTTAACATCAATAATCGCGACCAAATAGACATGATTTTACTTGATTATCAAAGGCCTTTGATTGCGTATGTCACAGTAAATTATTCGCAAAATTAAAAGTGGTATTGGAGAGGGAGTTGTTTTTCATGGATAAAAATTTTTTAACAAACGCTCACGTTGTGTTTTCGAAGGTGTTTAAATCAGAAAGAGTCCCTGTCACTTCTGGAGTTCTTCAGGGTTCCTTCCTGGGGCCACTATTATTTTAATCTTTATAATGATATTACAGAAAACAATGACTCAATAATTCCTTGATAAGTTAGTAGACTGGCGCGCTAAATGGCAAATGTTCTTTATTGTAAAAAATCCGTAACCATTGCAGTAACACGTAAACAGAATCCGTCCGAACTCACTTACACTATTAATGGTAAACGAGCGAAGATTGAACAACATAAGTATTAGGCGTTACGTTGACATCTGACTCAGATGGGACACACGTTGCCAACATTACGGCAGCCGCACTACGCAATCTGTTCTATGTAAAAGATGTTTAAGAATGGCACCCGCGTTCTCAAAGCTACTAGCATACACTACATTCGTAAGACAGTATTACAATATGCTAACACGGTTTGCTTCCCTCATTCCCTAACTAGTATAACAAAATTGGAGTCAGTACAGCGCAAATTTATACGATTGTGTATAACAAGTGTAAACACACGGACTCTCCAACCTTCCGGTTCTTCTGACATTAGGGCACTATCCACAAGGTCAAAACAGGGACGTCTCCAGTTTTTGCACTAGCTTCTGCATGACAGCTATAAGATAGATGTGTCTAAGTATGTCGCATTTTCACAGTCGTGCCCGACTCGTCATAAGCATAATAGACAGTAACTGAATATTCTTTCAACAAAGACTCGTTTGGGCAATGTTTTTCAACTTACGATACGCGAATGGAATCGGTTAAATCCAGATGTGACGGACGCCGAAACAGTGTCCGCTTTCAGTGCAAAGTTAGAACATACATAACCTCTAATACCATCGCCAATGCCGCGCGCACTCTCTCATTGGAACACTAGTTTCGTTTTCTTAGATTCCTGCACTTATACAATGTATTCCTTACAGAATATTTGCTGGTGATGGCCGACGAAATGTGTACCGGTTTTTGGTGAAAGAGATTGTTTATGGTATAGCACATAACTTCGCTCTTGTACTTCACTTGCTTGCCTATTTATTCCATTCCCATTTTTTAACTAATTGCAATTCTGAGATGGCTGTAATCCTTCCTCGTGGTTGTGCTTCATTTCCTGTGCGCAGCATGCATGTTTCGAAATGTGAATTTGAATTTGTGGGTGATGTTTGTTTTAAATTCTCTGTATAAAAGCTTGTTTTCCTTTCGTTTTCGATACATTTTTTCCATGTTAATTCAAGTGCTTGATTGTGCACGGTTAAAATTTTTACAATTTGATGTTTTTGCTTGAATAACTGCTTAGACAACATTTATGCTTTAATGCTACCCTGGCGGATGTGCTTCGGTATTTCTTTTTTCTTGCGTGTGTTTCTACAGAGCGCATGTTTGCTAAATGTTGTTTCTTCTTTTTTAGTTCTTTTATTTTTCAACATGATTGTTTCTTTGCGTTTCCCACCTGCTATGCTCTCAACTGAGAATAGCAGTTGAAAATTAATAAAATAAATAAAGGTACCAATGTTGACCCTGTTATTTTCGAGCTGTTCCTTCAAGGAAACAAGAAAAAGAACACCATACAGTATGTCGTGCTGAATGTCTATAGCCGGCCTAGACATCGAACACGGAACTTCGGGCTCTCATTAGCGAAGCGTGCCGTATCGCACGAGACAAAAAGTCGTCACACTAGGCGACTTCAACGCACACCACGGCAAGTGGGGCTACAGAAGAGCAGATGCCAAAGGCAGGCAATTAGCTGCGGCTATAGACGATTTTCAGTTAGACTCGCTGAACGGCCGGGTGCACCCACGCGACTCGGAAACAGTATATGCCAAAACACCAGTCCCGACTTCACTCTAGTTCGGGGCAAGGCGACGTACAGATGGGAAACATGCAAGCGACACTGGGCAGCAACCACTGCATCACCAGAACGCAACACACGGGGTGCGCCAAATGTCGCCCCATCGGGCACGCAAGGATCATAAACTGGAACGCCTTTCGCAAAGAAAGTACCTTGACTCTCCGGCGACTTACAAATCTCAGTGATTGGACTGCACAACTTACACAACTTAGAAACAGTGGACCAAAAGCATAGCCAGAAGATTACAGAATCCAGAAGTTGACGGCCATCCTTTCCATCTTTCGGAGGCACGTCGAAGTCTTATCAAGAGGTGGAAGACCCAGAAGCACAATCGCAAGTTAAAGCTTTAGATCACCGATCTCACAGTCGAGGCGGAAAACTATGCGGCGCAACTTACCAGCCCTAATGGGCTCAAATTAGTGACATTCTACAAAAATCGCTGGGCACGGCCCGGATCTGGCTTATCCTAAAGTTACTAATCGACCCCACAAGCACAAAAATGAAAGGAACAAAGCAGTAGCAAATCTCATCCACACCTACCCAGGTACTGAAGATGAACTCCTGGAGCAAATTCGATGCAAATGCTTGGCTCCACCACCCCTCCTCCCTATCAGGGTACGCACCAGTGGGGCCCAAATCACACCCTCGACAGCCCCATTACGGTTGATGAGGTCTATGCCGCTATCCGCAGCTGCACTCCCAATACGGCCACCGGTGCTGATCTTGTCAACTAATGGCCTCATAAGGAACCTCAGCCACGCAGCAGTGCAGGATCTCACAACGTTCCTCAATGCACACAGGGAACAAGGTACAGTTCCGCCCGAATGCGATCATGTAGACATTATTATTGCGATAGCACTTATATGGACACTCCAAAGCAGATTTCTGCCGTCGTCGTCGCCGTCGCCGTGAGGTTCCGTATGACGTCAATGGAGATGAAATCGTCGCCGCGCGCCGCCGAACGCTGTATGTGCGAGTGAAAGAGCGCGAGGGACGCGCGCTTTCACGGGGAGCGAACGCACGTCGGAGAGCAAACGCGCGTTCTGCTCCGTGCTCCCTGAAGGGCTGCAGAATTAAGCGTCTCTTTCCTCCTTTACAATCACCATATATAGAGAGCAAACGCTACTTTTTCCGTCGCGCGAAGGGCGTGGTGGATGGGAGGGATGGAGGGAGTGAGGGAGGGAGGGGAGGCGACGTTTAGCTGCGGCACCAAATGCCTATTTATATAAAAATGTGGTTGATCCCTCTTATATAGGAATCGGTATAGAACACGAAAGTGAAACGTGTCTTCACAGAAGTAGTGTAATGTTTATTGCACATTGATATATAATGTCTATTGGTGTTTTGTGGCTAAAGCGCCCTTAGGCGTTGATGCACCACGCTGACGCCTGGTGGCACGTCCTCCATCACGACTACCAACGTCGATGACCATGAGCAACCGTCGTGCATATGGAAGCTGCACTACGCTGCACACGCTAGCACAACGCGAAAGACGAAGCACGTAACTGACACACTAATACAACGCGCAAGACAAAGCACGTAACTGAATCGTCACCGAGTCAAATCAGCGCGTACAGCGCGTCGTAATTGCAGCCTCCGCGATCAACTTCAGAAACATTTTCAGAGCTAATTGCGGAGGCCACGCTCCGCTGTGCTGAGTACGGTGAACGCCACCTAAGTGGCGTTGGTAGTGCTTCTTGATGCCAGCGTCCCTTCGAATGCTGGCATCGAGGCGTCGTAGTGCTGAGACCACCGAAGCGTTCACTGTCGGTGCGCGTTAGTGTCATAATGCAGTACTTCTCTTTTGCTCGTAGGCGGCGGCACCGCCCCGAGCAAGAGCGCGGGTACACGGAGGAGTGTTAGATATATAAGGCGCGTCTGTGTAGCTCTCTGCAAATGCGTTTCTGGCGCAATGGGTTAAACGCTCGGCGATCTATCGTCGCGGACCGAGAGGTCGTGGGTTCAATTTCCAAATTTTGCATGTTTGTGGAACTTTTTCTTCTGGTTTCTTTCTTTGTATTATGTTCTATGACGTATTTCCGTGACGGAAATACGTCAGTGAAGTCTTGGTGGACCCCGGCATAAAACACTTTCGTGTTAAAAACGTTGCAAGGCGAGAAGGTGGTAAAGACTTCCGACGCTGCTCGACGAGTGTCCCGTTCTGATCTCGTCGAAAACCTCCGAGCCGCCCCCAGAGGCACCGGCAACAGTCACCAACGCCACGCGCGTTCGGTGCGAACGCGGGCAAAACGCCGACGCCGTCGACAACAGTTCTGCGCGTTGCTGGTGCTGCTGCATGTCCAAGTTTATACAGCTCATAAAGCTACTATACTCCGTATAGCTCGCTACTAATTTGCTATCGCAATTGATACTTCGCCTTTAGGGCGAGACTGCGTCATTTTTCTGATCCCGAACCAGCAAGAGCGTCAGATCGAGAATCTTCCACTATCTCTCTGCCTCGTGCTTTGGCAAAATTTATGAGTGACTACCACCCGCCTCCAGAACTACAAGAAGACCATTCACTCCTTCCTAAACATGGTTGGTTTCCGAGCGCGCTTATCGACCCAAGATGTTCTCCAAATCAAAGAGGAAGTCATCGAGACTGTACCCCAACACGGGGCACACATCCTCTTCACACTGGACATAAAAGGCACTGTTGACAATGTTAGTGATCAGGCTGTCCTCGACAGACTCGCTCAACTCATCTGCTGCCATCGAACCTACGAATACGTCAAGACCATCCTTACCAATCACACTGCGAAAATAGGGCTGGGCACACTTCGATCTGCCTCACTAAGCGCCTCAACAAAGAAACCCCTCAAGGGTCTGTCATCTCCCTGCTGCTTTTCAATGTAGCTATGATAGGCCTCGCGCGGATGGATGGATGGATGGACGAACTTTATTATGGTCCATCGGGTCACGCTGTAGTTTCCTAGCCCGAAGCGGGCCCCTCCCATGTTGGGACCGAAAGGCCTCGCCTGTCGGCCGCTTCGCGGGCCCGTTGGACTGCCTATAGCTGTTTATCTGAGACTGCATAGAGCTGCGTCCCACCGCTCTTCTCGCGCCGAAACACCAATAAATTGAGGGAGTCCACCATGCGCTTTATGCGGATGACATCACGCTATGGACCACACAGCGCTCCCTCGGAGAAAAAGAAGCCAATATGCAACAAGCTGCCCCCGGCGTGGAGGACTACGTACGTGAATGTGGCCTGGCCTGCTCCACAGAGAAGTCGGAGCTCATCCGCATCTGGTACGCAAAGAGCAACAAACCCAACACCCAAGATTCCGGCCATCAACTACACATTATGCTGGCCGGACAAGAAATACCGGAAAAAGCTCTCGTCGCATCTTGGGCATGTGGGTGCAGTCGAACCGTCAAAACAAGCACACCACCCTTCGCAACGCCACTCTACAGGCCGGTCGTATGATTGCGCGCGCCACCACCTGTCGCCACGGTATGCAAGAGGAGAATACGCCGAAACTCTTCCTAAGCCTCGTTGTCAGACGAGTGACTTACAGCCTCCCCTATCAGCATGTCACAAAAGGGAACAAGACCAGGTAGACGCCTTGCTACGCCGGGCGTACAAGGCAGCACCTAAGCTCCATCTGGGAACCCCCAACAATAAACTCTTAAGCCTTGGCGTCCATAACACGTTTGAAGAGTTACATGAAGCACAACTAGCCACTCTCCCGACTCGCACAGACCACCACCGGAGGGACCAGCTGCGACGCCTTAGGCACGTGGGCCCCCTTCGAGACATCACTGAACAACAATGTATTCCACCCAACCTCCGGGCCAATTACAATATAGCCCCGATATATCGTAATATGGACCCGCAACTTCATGACGGGCTACGGGAGGCCCGTGTTGAAGCTCTTCGTAAAGATTACTCAAATAGGATCAACACAACATATGTAGATGGAGCGGTGTAAGGAAATCGCAATAGGGCGGTAGCTACTGTGGTCGACCATCATCTTCGAGAAAATAGCAGTGCATCTATTCACTGCACCTCCATCACGGATGCTGAAGAAATGGCCATCGCATTAGCCATTGCCCATGGCAACAACCAGAGACCGTCGCTGAACATCTTTACGGATTCCCAGGCGGCCTGCCGAAATTTCCTGTACGAGTCGGCCGAACAGCAATGAGTATTCTCCTTGGCACACCTGATCCTACCGACCTCTTAGATACACGAAATCCCGTCATCCGGCATAGCATAACATGGACGCCGGGTCACATGGGACTCGAAGGATGCACAACTGAACGAGCACTCCATGATCCTGCCCCGGAGGAGCCTACCCCGGTGCCGTGAGACTATGCAGCCATCCTGAATTACAAGGAGCTCAGGCGGATTTACTCCCCTCCCCATAAAGAACTAACAAAGGAGGAGGCTGTCAGCTGGCGCTTAATCCAGAGTGGCACGTGCTCCAACTTACACATTCTTAACAAATGCACCCATCGGCATACCCCACGCGGTGCCCATGGTGCGCTGAGAAGTCAACGCTTTTATACACCATCTGGACATGCCGGCCCATCCCCGGACTGCCCCCTATAGACCAAGCGAGTGTGGAGCGGTAGGAATAGCTGCTGGCCAGCGACAGCCTTTACGGTCAACTCGGTTTGATCAACTCGGCAAAACACCTACGGCGTCAACAGTTCTGCGCGTTGTTGGTACTGCTACATGTCCAAGTTTGTACAGCTGCTAAAGCTGCTATCCTTACTCCGTACAGCTATCTACTAATTTGCGATCGCAATTGATGCTTTGCCTCTCGAGTGAAACGGTAACATTTTTTTATTTACCGCAATTAAAACAATCGACAAAAAATTTTTGGCACAAACGTCTTCACTTCCTTCGCACGTCGCCCAGCTTCTGCGCGAGGTGCTTTCGCAAATCCTCCAGCCTTTTTTTTATATTCTTCAGGGACATCGCAGCCCATGAATATACCGGAGAGCTGCAAGGAAAAAGCAATCAGCAAATTCAAAACATGTAAAAATCCAGTTAGGATCTATATATGCAACGAAGCTTTGTGTAAATGCACAAGGAGTACTGAAACACATGTTTGTGTTTATTGAATGTGAGTGCAAAGTGAATTTAGGTGGCATGTTGGCAAAGATTGCAATGCACCTGTGAACGGAACCAGCGTTACAGGGGTGAAAAGAGGAAAGCTGACTTTCTGCATCATTTGCTTGGGCGCATCGACACCCCTCTAGGAGGCGCAGATGCGACCGTCCACGTGCGTCCACGTGGATGCCGGATGGCGCAACGCCTGCGCAACGCGAGGCCATCTCCTCTGGCGCCCTCTCTCCCATCTTATCGTGTTGCGGCCCCCTTGCCTTCTTAGCTAGCAGCCATTACCCGCACTACGGTGGCTAGAAGGGGAAGTGGGAGCAACGCAACCGTCGGAGAACGCGGCGCGTGTTGCAGTGATTCATGATGCCGAGTGGTGGCGCGCGCGTCGATGCTTAGACGCCTCCGCTATAGTTTGGCTGCTGCCGGAGCTAGTGAGTGCGCTCGGTTTGCATGGTTCTGTTCAGTTCTTTTAGCTCCACGGCTCATTTTTGTTCGCATTCACGCTGTGCAGTTGTGCCTCCTTCTGGTGACAATTTTTTACACGTTGCCATGCCGTAATAAGCCATGGCAAGTTGCATGAAACGACAGACGCACTGTTTTGCGCCGAGCTGCGCAATAGGCTATGTTTCTGCTAGAAAAGCAGAAAAAAACATCCCTTTTCTCGGTGCCTGATGACGTTGGGGCACTTAAAGCGTGGCAGCGGCCCGTGCCCCGTGCATACAAGGCCTTAGACAGGACTTCGAAGATCTGCGAGCTGCACTTCGAACCCCAGTTGAATCACCTGCAGGGTGTCCCAACTATCATGAAACAAGATTTAGAAATATCCTAATGCCCCGTAGCTGGACAGAACCAAGGCAATGTTTTTTCCGTCGCTTGTAGATACTCCGTTATATTTTGCATTCCGCTTCATCATAATTAGTCTAAATAATCAGCTTCTCAAATTTATAATTAGATTAAAAGTGTCAATGTGAAAATTGTAGAGCAACTTGAAAAACCACCGATACAGCTTTCTGTTGCTCAATACGCTGCATAAAAGTGTTTTCCGAACGTGAAAGAAGCCAGCGAATACACGCAAAGTGCCTCGAGCGGCCAGTCGCGCGGTAATCTTGCGTGTATTCGCGGGCTTCTTTCACGCTCATAAAACACTTTTATGTAGCGTATTGAGCCACAGAAAGCTGTATCGGTAGTTTTTCAAGTTGCTCTACAATTTTCACATAGACACTTTTCATCTAATTATAATATTTGAGAAGTTGCTTATTTATTAAAACTAAGTATGTAATTAAACGGAATGCAAATATATACTGAGTATCTACAACCCACGGCAAACAACATTGTCTTGGTTGTGTACAGCTACGGGGCATTTGCATACTTTTAAATCTTGTTGCATCATAGTTGGGACACCCTGTATATTGGATCTATAATCAAGTGCTGTCTGCCGCCCTTAGGAGTATTCTTCATGGTCCTCACCGTTCTAGTTCATAGCATTAGCGACTAAAATAAGTTTGTTTAAACTCCTATGTGGAATGATTTCTAAAGCATTATATATTGGTATTAACCAATTTGACGAGCAGGAAGCAGTGCGTCGCGTCATATGACCTAAAGAGCTCTTCACTGCGAGCCTAGAATCGGTGCAGTTTCTTTACCTACACCACTTGCATATATTCTTCGCATTAGCTGAAATAAATTTTTTTCACTCCCGACGATTCGGGAAAGCACGTATACGCGTGCGACCGAGACCAGCGAAAATATTGGGCCAGCGTGACGTGCCCGAATCTAATGCACTTTAACACTTAAACCATCAGAGGATTGCTGCTAGTCATTTATGTCTCCTCTACTAACAAGGTACGATATGCTTAGCTTAACACTAGTATGTAAAATATATACCGTAATTGCGAACAAAAACGCCCGCTTCGAAACCCGCGGCACAAATCGCCGTGCCCCGCGCCCGGGGAGGGATCTTGCTGGCGACGGCAGCGCCGCCGCTGCTGTCATGATTGCTTGCAAACTCCGCCGCCGCCGTTGCTCTCACTCCCCCTTCTAGCCACCGTACCCGCACGCGCAGGCCGGCTTCCCCCTTTGTTACTGCTGTGGCCGAACTACTATGAGCCATCGCCCTAATGGCGTCACCTTCCGCAGGAGAGTGTGAGCTGTTTGTGGTGGAACGCACAAACAGCAGCAGCAGCAGCAGGAGGCGGCAGCCACTGTCAGCAAGAGAGGCGCGCATGAGGCTCGCAAAGAAACTTCACCTAACAAATCATGTGGATCTCCCGCACTGCGGAATCGATGTAAGCGAAAAGTCCGGTGCCGTTTGCCTCAACTCTAATAGTGGTGATGTTGATAGAGTCTTCAGGTTAGCGCAATGCGAGAGTAGTGAGGGAGCGTTTCCTTGTGTGCACCACCGCTGTTTGCCTGGTAGTATACAGGGTGTCATTCACTTGTTTCGTGACTGCCTCAGTTCTACCATCCTATGCCTCCACTCTGCTGATAGCTTCCACCCCTCCTGACGGTTGCAGCAGATTCTGCAATGCCTTTTTTCGAGCGATCACAGATAATTACAGCTGTCAAAGGGTATTTTGATGATGCCCGGGAAGTTGTGCACATGCGACGCGATGGGAAGATCCCGACAAGTTTCTCGCGTCTACTTTCCTCTCTGCCACACTCCTGCCATGTATATACACGCTCTGAACTCCTCCCAATGCGGCGTGCAAGATAGCAGCAGCAGCAGCAGTGGAAAAGTCCGGGAAGAGACAAAGAAAGCTTTGCTTTAAATACGCCTGGAACTCGGCAAGAAAGCTTCGCTCTAAAACAAGCTATACAGTCTGACATGCATGTAGCAGTTTCTCAGCACCACCACTGCTCAGATGACAGCAATGTAGAGGGCCAAATTTTGGACTTGGACAGAATATTCGTCAACAAGACGGGCAGAAAAGCGGGTGCTTTTGTTTCGTACATTGCCAGTGCCTCTTAGAAACTGGTAGTAGGAAAGCCTAGTGGACCACTAGTTATGAACTGTGAAAACTTGTAATAAGCCAACCCTGAAGTTGTCAGCGCTGCAACTGCATGTTTTAGATTTATCCTGCACTTCCAGCAACTGTTCATTTGTGTTAAGTAGCAGCACAGTCTTCGTTTTTTTTTTTTTTCTTTTTATGCGGTTACAATCAGCCACCATGCAGCTTCATATGGTGCTGACTCCACCCTTAATGCCTACACTGGAGCACGAAAAGTGCCAGACAATGACTGTTCTGAAATAACTCATGTTCATTCGAGTGTTGGAGAGAAGTCCATCTCTATTCATGTTGCCAGAGAATGTAGATTTTGTGCATGCATTTATCTGTAGCGACGCCATCGCATGATAAAAATACCGATTGACCAGGTTATTGATGAGGTTGCCCGCAAGCCTATGTGCGTGCAACAACATATTGACAAGCCTTTTTGGCTACTTCTGGAATATAACTTCCTGGAAAATTTTTATTTCAGATTCGGGATTATTAAGACGATTAGGTACCGGCCACCGTGGCCGAGAATCAAACCCCCGAGCCTACGGTAAACAGCAGAAGCCACAGTAACCGCACCATATGCATTGTGGTTTTACTTGAGTGATAAACACACTGAAAGCTCCTTTTACTGCCAAAGCATAGCCAACAAAGCCAACCTTGCACATGCAAGGGGCTCCGTGGTCCAATACTTCAGCATACTGAATTCCTATTATTTGTGAACATTGCAAGGTTTGAAAATCTGAATTAGTGAACTGCGCCATAGTCGGCCACCCCACTTGCAACAGTAGTTCACTGAATCAGAAGTTATACCGAATTGAAAGATTACACTGCATGTGACAGTATAATATCTATATGCCATGTGTTGCAAACCTGTCAGTGAGGCCACCTTCTCGGGGGTTAAAGTGGGCTTTGTCTCAGTCACCCCCTTTGCCCGGGACTTATTTGACAGTGTTCCTGTCACGCTGCGGCTCCTCAGTTCATCAGGCCTACAGTACACAGACGTTGCCATGCGGCAAAATAGAGAATGAGAACCCCGAAACAATGTGCCCCAGGCCTCCTTTTCAAGCCACTGATTGCTCCCTGCATAGATGTGTAATATGAAGAATTGCATTAGGCATTATATTTCTACACGAACGATGACCGCTATCTAGAATACACTGACATAGGTTGTGCTGCATTTGCCTGTGTCGGTGGATATTACATCCTGCATATCAGAGTTTTGGCAATTCACCCTGCTGCATTTTCTTAAACATGAGTCCACCGATGAAATAGCACAAAATAATTGTTATAAACAATTCCCTGCATGAATTTGAGGCACAATACAAAAAATGACTACGTAAAAATAGCTTAAGAGTGCATAGCCAGGCAAAATTGGACATTTGAAATACAAGTGGAAAGAAATGCTAACCAAAAGATATGGTTGATCCGTCTCTAATAGAAATCGGTAGAACACGAAAGTGAAACGTGTCTTCGCAGAAGCTGTTCCATGTTTATTGTACGTCAACAAGTAGCCATCAGCGGCACCCTACCACTGCATAGTGATAAATTAATTATGGGGTTTTACGGCCAAAACCACGATCTGATTATGAGGCATGCCGTATCGGGAGACTGCGAAATAATTTGGACCACCTGGGATTTTTTAGCGTGCACCTAAATCTAAGTGCGCAGGTGGTTTCGCATATCGCCCTCGTCGAAATGCGGCCGCCATGGCCAGGATTTGATCCCGCGATCTCGTGCTTGACACCCAACACCACAGCCACTAATGAACCACAGCGGTTGCGCAGGGTTCCTCGACAATTGCGACACAAGCAAAAGTTGTGGGACGAGAATCCCGATCAGGAAACATTCCCGGAGACGCTGCATTGCAAGCGCCGGAGCACTGCGCACATTCGCCATAAACCGCAGGCGTTCGCAAACCGTAGAAGCGAAACTGAACGGGTTTTTAGTAAATCGCTTCGTGAACTCAAGGTCCGCTGTATCGAAAGGCGCATGATTTGCGGGTCGGCAACCGTGTTGCAGGTTTGCTTTGAAGCGCGACTATCCCTGCTGCTGAGTCGCTTCGGTGAAGGTACGAGCATTTTGGTGTGGTTCCCTGTTGTCTTGGGCAGCCAGTTGAGTTGTGACGATGGTGCCAACTAGGAAAACTGCTGCACTAAGCATTGAGAAAGGCAACAACGTCGACGGAAGAATCTCTTGAGGGACACTCCAGCGTGAAGCAGAACGCCTTTGCACGTTCACGGTGCACGTTGAACTCTGCCACTTGCATTCCAGAAGCTCAGCGCGACGCAACTCAAGTGGCTGCCCAAGACACCACGAAGCCAAACCGAAATGCTTGTACCTTCGTCAAAGCGACTCGGCAGCAGAATGCAGCGCACCAAGCGAACCTGCGACATGGTAGCCGACCTCAAATCGTGCGCCTTTCGCTACAGCGGACCGCGAGTTCACAAAGAAAATGCAGCAGCTTCTGTGAAGACACGTTTCACTTTCGTGTTCTATCGATTTCTATGAAAGAGAGTTTAACGATATTTTTCTTTTATACTAAAACTGAAAATGCCGTCATTACCGCGTGCCTGGTATGAGTAACTGCGTTCAGATTTCGATAGGAGACTACTTGCGTACGCAATAACACGATCAATGCCGCTTTGGTTTTGGGCTAAAACTGCACCGATGCCGTGACCACTAGCGTCTGTGCGCACTTCTGTGGGAGCAGCTGGGAAAAATGGGCAAGAATTGGTGGAGTCGTTAGGGCGGCGAAGAGCTCAGAGAAGGCGTCAGCTTGTAGAGGACCCCAACAAAACGGGTCTTGCTTGAGAAGGTCAGTGAGTGGACGTGCGAGCGCCGCAAGTTTTTCACGAAACGGCGAAAGTAGAAGCACAGCCCCACGAAACTACGAACGTCATGAACAGACCGTGGAACGGGGAAGTTCGTGACAGCGAGTACCTTCGCTAGGTCTGGTCAGACACCAGAAGCGTCAACGAGGTGGCCCAGCACAGTAATTTTACGAAGAGCGAATTGGCACATCGCGGATTTAGCTGGAGGCCAGCTGGTAAGGAAATTGCTAGAATAATCGAAAGCCGCTCAAGGTGTGTTGCGAAAGTGGGGGAGAAAATTATCACGTCGTCCAGGTAACCTAAACACGTCGACCATTTAAACCTTTGAAGCAGTGTGTCCATTATTCTCTCAAAGGTGGATGGTGTGTTGCAGAGACCGAATGGCATGACCTTGAATTTATAAAGGCTGTCAGGGGTCACGAAGGCGGTCTTATCGCGATGCATGTCGTCTACAGCGATTTGCCAGTAGCCAGATTGAAGGTCCAGGGATGAAAAGAATGTGGCACCATGGAGGCAGTCGAGGGCGTCGTCAATACGTGGAAGAGGCTACACTTCCTTGGTGATTTTGTTGAGGTGCCGAACATCAATGCAGGAACGTCAGGAACCGTCTTTCTTCGTTACTAATACGACGGGAGAGGCTCAAGGAGTAGATGATGGTTCTTTGATGCCCTTCGCAAGAATTTTAGCAACTTCTTTTTGAATCACTTCGCGCTCTGATGCGGACACACGTAAGGTCGCTGGTGAATGGGCAGAGTCGCCAGTGCTGATTCGGTGGGTGACAATCTTAGTCTGGCCCAGGGGTCGATCACGAATGTCGACAATGTCGCTGTATGAGGCCAAAACCCGGTAAAGAACGTCGGCCTGGTCATGCGAAAGGTCTGATCCAATGATGTTGCGAAAAATGCTGTCGTTAGAACTTGCTGACCAGGAAACTTCAGCTTCCTCAGGAGCAGTTATGGCGACAACCTCGATGTCATGGTCTGTTATAGCGGTGAGATGGGCAAGCGACATCTTGTGAAGTAACACTTGGGCGGTCTGACAAAAGTTTAGTAGCGGGAGGAACACACAGTTATCAGCTAATCTGGCGATGGTATGTGGAACAGTAACATATTGCGCGTCAAGTATGTCAGTAATCGGAGTGACGATATAGTCACCGTCAGGAACGGGAGGGCAACGACAAACACGTACATGACGGCTCGATGCGGTAGGCGAACAAAAGCGGTGGGGCGTAAGCGGCTGACGGGCGTTTCACAGGCATCTGATACAAGAGGAATATCGAGGCAGAGTGTTTCAGAAGAACAATCAATCAAGGCCGAGTGTGTCGAAAGAAAGTCAAGGCCAAGGATAAGGTCATGGGGGCAGTGAGCAAGGACGGCTAAAGGACAACAGTGTGACGAGGGGCATTGCTGACACGGGCGGTGCACATTCCGATCACTTGAACAGCACCACCATCGGCAGCACGTATTGGCTGTGTCGTGGACGGCTTCATAATCTGCTGCAGGCGGCGGCGTAAAGGGGCGCTCATAATAGACAAATGTGCGCCAGTGTCGATGAGAGCGGTCATAGGAACATTGTCGACTTTGACTTCTAGGAGGCTATGGTGAGTGGGGAGCGTCAGTTGAGAATTTGCAGTGGAGGATTGCATTGCAGCTTCACTTCCATAAGCTGCACTATCTAGTTTTCCTGCGGCGATCGTGCAGAGAAGGACGGCAAGGAATAGAGCAGCATTTCCGCTGCCCGATAGCAAGCGCTTGCGTGGCTCAGTGGTAGAGGCTCCGGCTCCCACGCAGCGGGCGCGGGTTCGATCCCGGCGGAAAACGCCTACTTTTTTTCGCATTTGCCGCAATAGCGGTTATGGTGGCCCAAGGCCGGCGGCGGCATCATCGCGAACCGGAACGGATATTGGAATGAGCCCATAACAGCTTACGCTGTAAAAGAGACTGCACTTTAGGCGTGCCAGCAGAAAGCAACCACAACATGATTCAGAAAGCCCCATACACCGAGCATGCACGAAATGAACGAGCGCCCGCGGCAGGCGAGCGTGCCGGAGCAAGCGGCATCCTGGCCGTGACGTCACTCGGGTAGAGGGTGCCACTCTAGCTTCTCGCCGCTAATGGGAATGTAACGCCCAACGCAAAAACGAATTAAACTCCGCGGACTCTATCACTGAGGTGAGCCACCACTCTGCACAGCTCCGAGCTCGGTGACCAACTCTGGGCCGTCCAGCAGGCCCGCGAGGCGGCACGGAGACAAGATCTCGACGTCGCGTGGCGGGAGACCTCTGCCCGGGTCCCCAGAAATATGCAGCACAATTCAATAAACTTATTACCGACCAATGGTAGCGCACGTGCTTTGCTGTCAACGCAGTAAAGCTTTCACTTTAGTTGTTTTTCAATTTTTTACAGGTAAATAGAGGCACGGCTATTCTGTATTGGCGACTACTTCGGAAGTCAACAATGCATCACCTGTCTGCCAATCAGAGAGATAAGCGCTACAATTGCGGAAATTTGTCCGTCAGTGTGGAAAAATGACGTGGTCTGTACTATCTATCATCCATTTAAAATAGATGATATTGCGTACGAAAACACTTGTGATGTGATTAGTACTGAATGTACTGGATACCCGTTGATACACATTACAATTTTCCAAGAGTTTGCAACCAACTCTACGGCATGTAAGGGTTGATCGAACAGTTAAACCTTATTACGGAAATTATGAATAACACTGTGCTGTGTTGACTCCTAGAATCAACATTTTATCTCCGACCAATACCGTTTTTTTCTTTGAAATTTCTAACAATTGATTTTAATGCCCGATGCATTGACGGAAGGAAACGAATTTCCCTTTTTTTTTCGTTTTGCAACTTTCTCTGACGAGAAGATCGCTGGGTGGAATGGGTAATAAAAAATGTATTCAGGGATACCATGATTTAATTCTTTTTTCGTTGAGAAAGAAAGACCATGTTGTAAGGAAGATCTCAGAGATAAGTTTCTCCGCTCTGGTGGCAATAGTTATCCTGCAATTGTTGTAACCAAAGCATTGCTTTCTTCGTGTTCTTATCCATTCCATATTCAGAAAGTTATTTGCATGGATATCCTCATACCCCGAAACATGATCAGGGGTGCGCAAACTTGGAATCTTTCATAGCGAGAGAAAATTGAGATATCACTTCAAGGCCTAAAAAATACATAGCCGGGTCCCCCCCCCCCCCCCGTCTCCCAAAAGTTGCCTTTCACAATCCGGATTATTGAACACTTGGTTTCCGATTCTTCTTAGGCGATACCACTTTAGCAGTGCTATAAATAATTGTCGCAGGTAGTGTAGTAATGTCACTCAGGACATGTCAAAGCGTTTCTCACAAGTTTTCGTTCTGCTGATAGTGCAAGAACACGGCGTCACCAACGTTTTGTAGACGCCCGAATAATGTTCGATGCCCAGCTATTTCCACATGGTTTGCAGAAGATTGATTTTGTCAACTTGTGGGGGTGCATCATTATTTGACAGTGTGCTGACAGAGAACGTGCAAACTTTGTATGTTAACCGCCTTGGTTGCTTGGCGGCTATAGCGTATCGCTGCTAGGCACGACTTCGCAGGATCGATTACAAGCACGGCGACCGCACTAGGGTGAAATGCAAAAACGCACATGCATCGTATACTGCGGGAGTTTTAACGAACCCATTGTGGTCGAAATTATGCCGGTGTCCCCCAATAACGCGTACTTCATAATGATATTGGGTTTAGGAGCAACGCAAACGCGGTCAATAAAGTATCTGGGCGCTTCTGGGCGCTCAAACGCTTTTGCTATGTTTCGCGGGCTCGTAACTCCAGATATTCTGCGAATCGCCGACGTTTCACCGCCGCTTCAGCGGCGCGATTCGCGGCATCGCACCGAAGTCGCCTCACTCACTCTCGGGTAGCGGCGCGGCGGCTTTCGGGCCGCACTTTCTCCGTTTCGGGAGCGACGCTCTTCTTCGGGCGCCCCATGTTCGCGGCGATGTGCTCGACGCGGTGACCGCGGGGCATTGCGTCGAACAGCGTTAACAGAATATATGTGTAAGCATATGTTAACCACCATATTAGCAACACAATCATACTGAAATATAAGGCTTGATCTGTGTACCCTGTGCCACGGTTCCCTTCCTACAACACACATATAACAGTTGATTTATAAATCTTTCCTGGCACTAGAACCATTATCTTGAAAGGCCATACGTCAAAAATTTTTAAAATATTCTTACATCTGTTTCACAATTCCACAGCACTTGAACGCTCGTATATATTTGTTCGAATACTGCAGAAATCTCTTTAGTGCTTTTGAGGGTTTTTTAATGTGGCATACGAAGCGACGCCAGGGGGATTCGACTCCATAAGCAAATAGCTGCTATGTGTTCCTCCATGTGCCCTATCCGACTTTTACAGTTTGCATAATATGACACGGTCCCCGCAGTTGCTGGCTTAGCACAAACACGTTGGTACATCAGGGGCAACGCTTTTCTGAAGCCCAGTAAATATTTGATACGCAGCTATTTCCAAATGTTTGGGATAACATTGATTTCGTTGCCCAGTAAATATTTGATACCCAGCTATTTCCAAATGTTTGGGATAACATTGATTTCGTTCATTCCTTGACCATGTGCTGATAGTAACCGCTTCATTGGCTTGGCGGCTACACGGCGAAAGGGAGTTGTTTTCGGTAGGGATGAAGATGACCATCAGTAAAGCCATTGAACTAATTATGATTCTCAACAATTCGATTTCTAGAAAGCGTTACGGTTTAAGTACGAAAACATTCACGCAGAAACTCTAGTGGAGTTGCCTAAATACGCGTATGAATTGTGGCACTTGCTCATCTCCACGCAGCACGGTGTCAGTTTCAATGTTATCAAACTTGATCCAACCAGCATAAAGACTTATCAACTCTGTTTGGTCGTTATGACCCTTATCCGACTTGATCCGACCCATTTTACCCGTATGGGTCGTTATAAATACGCGAAAGGGAATGTCCAGCGAAGCTTGTTGCGAAACCACAAATATAACGAATGAGAGGAGTATGCAATACTTTATTGATGGTTGGGATGCTTGTTTTTCGGCTAGTTCTTTATTGAAACTTATACTGTTTTGTGTGTTCGAAAAATATAACGTGCAAAAGGTTAGCAAGCCGCAAAAAAATGGACGCGGCATGCACTCATTGAGATGAAAAATTGGCATAGGACAACAGAGAGAGAGAGAGAGATAATTTATTTGAAGGAAGGCAGAGAGGTCGGCCTGAGCTAGCATGCTCTAGCCTGCTACTCTGCACAGGGGGAGGGGGGAACGGGGACATAAAAGCTGGATGAGGGGTGATGATGACATAGAAGAAGGATGTACAACGGTAAAGGCAAGTTCAGCATCCTCATGGCTATCAACAAAGTCCAAAAGGTCCTTCAAACGTGCCATCTACCTTCTATAGAGCATGGACGGAGTCACAAACACAATTGAAAGCTCACAAAAACTCGCCGCGAAGAAGCTTGTGTATGGGCTTCTCCTGCGTGAGCACCACAGGTGCCAAGCAAGGTAATTTAAATTATGTAAAGAGCAGCGATCAGCTGCTCCAGTACGGCCGAGGACATGCACGGCGCTTTTAGCGGCCGGTGTCTGGAGACCACAGAGAATCACGCGCATTGATTCTAGCAGGCGTTTCAGCATTTTTTCAACGCTTTCTTGGTCATTCTTTTCAGCTCCTTGCTTGCCTATAGGGTTATTGGCTTTACTAGCCCTAGAATCCACTTCTTGACGTAGAGGAACACTACGGCATGGTATCGTGGCCGTAGATCTACTGGGTAGCGAAGGCCACTCCGTGTCTGTGCCACCCAGGGGCGACCGAATGTGCGCCCTGTGCTCTCGGAGATCCTGAATTTGCTGTAGGCGCGGTTACCGTCCTCGATGCCGGCAAAGGCAGAGGTTGTCGAGGGCCCCTGCGGCCCACAATCCAGTTCTCCTGAAGTCATTGGATGGCGCTTCTTATGCGAGCGTTGTCTGTCTCGGCGAACAGATTGAGCAGCCTGTCTATGGGAAGACTTGTTTTTTGCCATTTTTCGGAGAATACGAACTTCCTGCTGCATCTTCGGGCAATACTTCGACGTTGCTTCGTGAGAGCCAGGACAGTTGGGACATTTCAATGAAGGTGCATCACAGTCGGTGGTATTATGTTGCCCACCGCAACGCTGGCAGGTCACTTGATTTCTGCACACAGCGCTTACGTGGCCAATCTTGAGACATTTCCGACACTGCAGAGGCCTCGGGACGAATGGTCGGACGTGGTGTATCACATACCCCACTTTGACAGTATTTGGCAAAGTTGACGAAGCAAATACTAGTTTGATGCACCGGGAGTTCCCCAAGCGGTGAATCTCAAGAATCTGCACCGATGAACTCAGTAATTCCTGAGGTCAACATTCTTCATGTCAAGGTCGACATCAGAAATTACACCAGTCGTTGACTCCTTCCCTTAAGTAAAAAAGGAACGGACGGGAATTCCGCTTAATGTTGGAATAGTCTTTAACTTCTCTATTATAGTTGAACTCTCGGCATCTACCGTCAGGATGTTTTTTCGAGAGTTGATCCGGATTCGTTGATTTGACCAGGGGCCACACTTTCAAAATATTCATATAAACACTGCCTACTTAAGGAGTTCAGGTTGTGTGACGCCGTAAGCGGCACGTAAGAGACCATGAAAAACTGCTGCTCCCTCTCGTTAGATGAAGTCTGCTCACTTGACATCTGGCGCATCCCTCTTCTTCATACGACGGCCCATGACTACGGTGTATTCGTTGTCGGAGTCCATGGCTTCGGGCGTTGAGCTCTCCCGGGAATGGAGCTGGTCCGAGCTGCCAAGTCACGTTGCCTAAACATGAGCGATGAAGTAGACGGCTGACCTTGTTCAGGTGGTCGTGCGAGCGTCTTCCTGCTCAGTCTTGATAAGAATACGTTGACGAAACTGGCAGAACCGCAAAAGACTGCATAATAGCGAGAGGCCCTGAGCACCGGTGAGCCCTGAGCACTTCTTTCTCTTCCTATCCGAAAAAAAAAATCGGCATAGGACAAGGAAACATGTATGCATGTATGCAACAAAGATAAGCAGGGTAATGTCATCAGCAATTCCGGTAACAATTTTGATAGCAGCCAAAATATTATATACTGACCTGTACAGTAGCCGGTGCAGCCAAGGTATTTACTTTCGAGGTAATTATGAACAGAATACGAGTATGAATGAATATTAGTAAGAAAAACACAAGGTGAGATTGAAATAAACTTAAAATTAAACAAATGTTGCACCATCATTTGAAGCAAAGAAAAATGGACTCCAAAAATCACATGTGATGTCTTCTTTGTGGGTCAAAGATATTTCAGTGAGAGCCACAGGCTTGAGAAGAACCTCTCCAGCGAGTGGCACGCTGGCAGTTGCACCACAAGGGATTCCGAAATTGCACCGTAGATGTTCGTGACACTCGTGCAAGTGGGGGCGGCTTCCGAAGAGTTGCAAATTTCACTCTAAAAAGCCATCAAACCGGTTAAAAAAGCTTTTTTTCTGCGTAATAATAAGGCGTAATGAGAAGTGCGTGTAAAATTAGATGAGTTCAAATATTTGTCACACGTGTCCTTGCGATGCGCACGCGAGAGCACGTTTGTTTTCCACTCAAAGCTGTGATACTGCTCAATTTCATTATTCTTCTCAATTTTTGCCAGTTAAAAATTTGTACGGTTTTTCTGTGTTCACAGACCACATGGGAAGTCGACAATGCATCACTTGTCTGCTAATCAGAGATGAAGCGCTTGTGTTGCGCAAAATGATACGTGAGTGTGGACCATCAACGTCGTCTGCACTCAGTTGCAAGTGATAGCTCCGTGAAAAAGGATGATATTGTGCACGAAAACACTTTCGATGTTGTTGGTGTTGAATGTACTGAAAATCGATTGATCGAAAGTGCTCCTTTTGAAAAGAGTCAAAGAGTCTACAACCCAGGTTGCAGAATGCAGGGGATGGCCGAACAGTTGAACCTTAATACCTGATATATGCAAAACTCTGTATTTACACCTATAAGAAACATTTTCTCTTCAATCAATGCCTTATTTCTTTGAAATTGAAATTCCTGACGATGATTTTTCATGACCGATAAATTGACGGAAGCAAACCCCTTTAAAAAAAAAAAAGGTCTTTTCTTTCTTTTTACAGCTTCGTCTAAGAAGGAAGACCCCTAGGTGAAAGGTGAAAATTAATCATTACACTAGGGGATGCCAAATATTGTTTTATTCCTTAAAAAATCTCATATTATAATTAAGATCTCAGGGAAAATTCCTTCACTCTGGTGCAATATTTATCCTCTAAATGTTTCTCAAAGAATGCAACAAAATTGTTTTTTTCGTGGTTTTTATAATTCAAGATTCAGAAACTTATTTGCATGAATTTCTATATGCAACAACCAGACACGCATGACAATTATTGAACAAACTTTGAATCTTTCAAGGCAAATGGTAGTTAAGATGTCACATAAAAAAACCTAAACATTATATAGCCGGGTTCCATCCCGCTTAAACGTCGCCTGTAAGAGTGCGGTATAATGAACATCTGCTTTCCAATTCTATTTAGCTGATACAATTTTAGCATTGTAATTCATAATTGTCGCAGGCACTATAGTAGCGTCACTGAAGCTATGTCCAGGCGTTGCTCACAAGCTGCCCTTTTGCTAATAATGCTACAATAGGGCACCCATGACAACGCCAGTGAAAACTGCGCAATTTTATCGACTTGCATTCTTTGCCTCATACTATGCAACTAGTGGGTCTCTCGCTGATTCACCTCGGGTAGGGCCACTCCACTAAAGTCAAGACAAGATAGTTTTTATTATCATCAGGAATGCGGTTAACGTACTTACATGCATGTACGTAAACTAAAAAAAACATACCTAGACTATGGCTGCATAGACGAGTCGCCATGGAAAATATACTTGTGCTTCCCCTATTATTTACCAGAGCGTCATGCTATAATCATGATGATGTGACAGGCTTCATTGTTCCATCCCAAGACCGCAACAAAATCAGTCGTCATGCCCTCGCCATTGTTGTCGCCTTGTTGATGTACTCACGCTCACACTCGCCTGACCCACAAACTTGCTCAAGTTGCAAAAACACGTTGGCACACCAGGCAACACTTTAGTGAAGCTTAAATAATGTTCGATACGCAACTATAGCTAAATGCTGCGCATACCATTGATTCTGTCAATTTGTGTGGTCTGCATGATACTTTGACAGTGTGCTGACAGTGAGCGTACAGACTGTGCATGGTAACCGCCTCGGTGGCTTGTTAGCTACACCACTGTGCTGCTAAACACGAGGTCGTGGGTTCAATTACAAGACTGCCACCCTTCGACAGAGTTGAAATGCAAGAGCGCACTTGTACCGTGCACACTGGATGCACTTCAATAAATCCAAAGGGTTCCAAATGATTCCGGCTTGCCCCACTAAGGCATACCTTTTAATTATGTCAAGTTTAGGCACCTAAAACAGCACAATAAAAGCTGTCCATATGAAACCTTCCAGATTTCAAAATTAAAACACGCAGACACACAAACACAGACACATACACACACACACAAATGGAGGCTATTGTATCCTTGATTTGTCTGCGCAGTTCACCAAGGTCCCGTACAATCATATAGAAAAAAATCATCAAATAACTTTTACAACGAATCTGTTATAGGCCAGGTTCCAGGAGACCGCGTCCGGCATCGGAAGTAGATAGATAGACCGGATGTATACAAACAAATTCGGCTCCATGTGCGTGCTGATTTTGCTCCATGCGCGTGGCGGTTTCACACACAAATGGAGGCTATTGTATCCTTGATTTGTCTGCGGAGTTCACCAAGGTCACGTACAATCATATAGAAAAAAAAATCATCAAATAACTTTTACAACGAATCTGTTATAGGCTAGGTTCCAGGAGACCGCGTCCGGCATCGGAAGTAGATAGGTAGACCAGATGTAGATAAACAAATTCGGCTCCATGTGCGTGCTGATTTTGCTCCATGTGCGTGGCGGTTTCCCGCCAGCTGTGCCTTGGCACAGGTGTCAAAACGGATGATGGATGGTCCATTGTTATACCCCTCGCCACATCCGATGCCTCTTTCACAGGTGTCGGGATGCTCGGCGGCGGCACGTCCCGCCAATCGTTGTGCCCCTTTGTCACCTGAAGTAGAGATCGCTCTACCGCGGTTGTCAGCAGTTACCCTTTGTACTCGCTATGAAACGGACTCTTGTTTAACCACAAGACGCTCAATATAGTCATACTGATAATATATGAATTCACCATAGCAATATTCACTTTAGCAAACCCAACGTAGTCACAGCTTCGCGCGCTTCACAATAGTGGAAGGGCTCTGAATAAAAAAGAAAAATTAGACCATCTTCCCTTAGGGGAGCTCTGAGTAGTATGCGAAGCAGCCATGGGGTCGACTCAAGTTCCCATTAGTTGTCAGATCGGCCTTGCGCCGCTGCCGTTTCTTGGCAGCGGCTCGAGCCCTCTTCACCGCGGCGCTGTCCACGGCACTGACATAGGGAGCCTACATGCAAGCGCTGTTTTAGGGTGGTGACAACCTTTGTAGGGGTACTTGCCGCCGCCAGCTAAATTGCCGGGTAAAATTGTTCGCCAAATATAGCACGTGGGAATCAAATTGGCGAAAAGACCAGCTGACAGACCACTTTTCTCGCACCCGTTGGTACCATGAAACTAATTCATTTTTTAAAATAAACTTTGGCCTCAGCAGCCTGAGACCCATAGCGTGTCTGAGAGCAGTGCACGGCGCGTCTACGTTTTAGTTAAACAGGCTTGTAAGCACAGCTTTTATTACAGCACACTTCGAAAAAAAAAACACCGCATATCCACGGGGTGAATGATGATGAGTCGGCGAAGCTCCGGAGGGAATCATCGGTAAACCGTGAATCTTCCGTGTAATTCGCCCAGTCTCGCCACACTAAATCGAACGATTGACTTCCATCAATGACACGCGCCATATGTGACGTCATTCCTATTTTATAACAGCGCCCTTCATTATAATTGCACCATCTCCCACTTAAGGGGACGCTAGCACAAACGCGTTAGAAAGGTGCACTACTCTCTAGTAAGGGGGAGAGGCCACAGCGTCTTCCGCAGCCGTTTACACATGCCGGAACGTGCACCGCGTTTACCGACGCCATCACATGACTGCTGAGAGAGTATAACCCCCGTATTCATAAACGCTCCTCGACTTGAACTTGACTTGCCACCGCCTTCAACGCGTTTCGAACGCGCTGCCCAAGGCGGTGGCAAGTCAAGTTCAAGTCTAGGAGCGTTTATGAATACGGGGGTAAGGCGTAGAGGCCACAGCGTCTTACACCAGCTTCTTACACGGGCCGTAATGCGCTAGCACAAACGCGTTAGAAACGCGCAGTCTTTCGTTAATGTTGGGTATTTATTGTCATCGTGGTGCGTGTATCCATGTGCGCTTCGTGGCGTAGTGGTTAGCGCCGCGCGTTCGGAAGTGAGGGGTCCCTGGTTCGATTCCGCGCTACGGACACAACTTTCGGAATTTTTAGGGGCGAAGCTCCTTATAGGGGCACCCGTTCGTCCCCGTCGTAGTAGGTAGCCACGTCTAGTTTTATGAATTGCTCAATAGATGGCGTTGTGTGTCCGTATATGCATGTATACCCATATATACATATATATGTATACGTATAGTATAACCGGAAGCCGACTTCCGCTTCCGGTTCCGGAAGCCAGCTTCCGGCTTTTACTCGAGAGGCAGTGAATACTTTTACTCGAGAGGCAGTGAAGGAATGCAAAAGGCAAGTTGAACTTGCTGAAGAAGGCAACCTTTGGCCGAACGCGAGGCAGCCTTGAGAATGGGGTGCAGATAGGCACACATGAGACCAAAGTCAACGATGGAAAGCGATAAATCAAACTTGTTTAGAACGCCCAAGTTCATGGGATCTCAATAGTTCAATATATCAGGTAATTCAGTGCAGCCAAACTCGGCTATAACGAACTGAAAGCATATTGCTAGGATGCGTGCGGTTATATAGGGATTTGTTGTCTCCAGTGCAGAGAAGAATCAAGGAACGAACCTATTTTCATTGATAGCAAAAGTACGCGTTCTTGCCCACAAGTTTTGCTTGTCGTCTTGCCTTGCAGTAATCCTGCAATGGCGCCATCGATGCTGTTGGAACTACAGATCAGAGGAAAAATAACTCCCCTGAAAGGTGCGTTCGCGGGATCCTGGCGGTATATAGGGCTGTAAATGGGCACCTCTAGATAGGAACATTCAATGACCAGTTCGTTATGAGGGGGTTAGTTTAAGTGCTTCTCGGCCATTAATTGCTATGCGCTCAATATGAAGAATATGCTTTAGGGGCGAAGCTCCTTAGGGTGTGGGTCTGTCCCTCCTATGTAGTATGTAGTAGTAGTAGTAGGTAGCCAGGTCTACTTTTATGAAAAAAAAAATTCCGAAAGTTGTGTCCGTAGCGCGGAATCGAACCAGGGACCCCTCGCTTCCGAACACGCGGCGCTAACCACTACGCCACGAAGCGAACATAGACACACGCACCACGATGGCAATAAATACCCAACATTAACGAAAGGCCGCGTTTCTAGCGCGTTTCTAACGCGTTTGTGCTAGCGTGTTACGGCCCGTGTAAGAAGCTGGTGTAAGACGCTGTGGCCTCTCCGCCTTACCTTCAACGCGTTTCGAACGCGCTGCCCAAGGCGGTGGCAAGTCAAGTTCAAGTCGAGGAGCGTTTATGAATACGGGGGGTATACTCTCTCAGCAGTCATGTGATGGCGTCGGCAAACGCGGTGCACGTTCCGGCATGTGTAAATGGCTGCGTAAGACGCTGTGGCCGCTCCCCCTTACTAGAGAGTACTGCACGTTTCTAACGCGTTTGTGCTAGCGTCCCCTTAAGCGGGAGATCCGATGATTCCCTCCGGAGCTTCGCCCACTCATCATCATTCACCACGTGGATATGCTGTGATTTTTTTAAATAAAAGTAGACGCGGCTACCTACTACTACTACATACTTCTTCTTCTTCTTTCTGGGGTTTTACGTGCCAAAACCAGTTCTGATTATGAGGCACGCCGTAGTGGAGGGCTCCGGATTAATTTTGACCCCCTGGGGTTCTTTAACGTGCACTACAACGCAAGCACACGGGCGTTTTTGCATTACTACATACTACAGAGGAGGGACAGACCCACACCCTAAGGAGCTTCGCCCCTAAAAAGCTCCGTCGCATGCCCCCGCGCGAGGGACACGTGTAAATGCAGAGCATAGTGGGGTTCCGTGGTGTTGGTGTTGTTGGTGTGGTGGTGGTGGTGATGGTGTGGAGGTGGTGGTCTGGGTTGAGAGAGAAGAGAGAATCGTAAGTAGGTAACGTAAAGTTGTTATTATTTTATTGGCATCACTGCGATTCTTATTATTATATTATATTATTATTGCTTCTCTCTTGTTCTCTTCTTTTCTTTCTTCTTCTCTTTCTTCTCTTCAGAGGTTGCGTCGACGAGGGGGATGCCTCCGGTTACGTCCGTCCAGTGTTGCCAGGTTTGGCTATATATAGCCAAACTGTGCTACAGAAAAAAAAAGTTTGGCGTCGATTTGGACGAGTTGGCTATGTGGCTATATTTGGGCTACTGAAAATCTGCGACTTGGCTTTGTTTGGGCTATAAGTGGCGCCCTAATCAACGCACCAGAAGTCGCTCTGATCGAGTAGAAACAAATATCGATGGCTATGTTTTAGCTGGCTCAGCCGGCAGCGCGCCTGTGCGTGTGTGCGTGCACGAAATGTCCTCCCCCCCCCCCCCCCCTTCCATTCGTTGCGCCGTTGTCTGAGCCGGTGGCTTTGATCTTGGATGTACTGAAACTTACACCGCGCTTCACCGTGAGACACCCGATCCCCGGGCATCGGGATGAACCTGGTAGTAGAGGGTTTTTAACAGTGCACTGTAGAACTAGCATCGCTATACTCAGAGAGCAATAAAACAGGGTCGAGCGATCGTGGCGCCAACATGAAGAAATCACGGGTAGATGACACGCTCCAGTGTGTTCATGGCCATGGCTTCATGGCCATGACTATCGCGCCGGGCACAGCTTTAGACCTGCTTCACGTTTCTCACGCTAAGCTTTACGGCCATTTTCCTTTTCCTGAGAGATGAATTTTTGTTCGTGCTTACATTAGAGGTTCATTTCCATAGGTTAGACTTAAGATCGAATCCTCCTCGGAGAGGAGAATCAAACCATGGAGGAGCGGGTGAAGTATGCTAGAAAGTATAATAAAGAATGGGAGCAAGACCCCGAGCCCAAAGTGGGTCCTGCTGCGTTTACTTATAGATGGTTTGCCCTTAACGTGATAGATGCAGGTACTTATTGTGCTAATATCGAAACATGTTTGCCACGATGCCATCAGTGCGCCACGTCCCAGTGTGTTAGCTTAGCAGATGATGTGTCGCGCTGCTTACTCGAGGACGGGGGTTGGATACGTGGCCACGGCGGCCGCATTGCGATCGAGGCAAAATGTAGGAACATCCGTGTACTTACATTTATGTGCACGTTAAAGAACTCCAGGTGGTCAAAATTAATCCGGAATCCCCCACTGCTTCATGCCTCCCAATCATATCGTGGTTTTGGCACGGCAAACCCCAGTAATTATTAGCATATCAACATGGTTTGCTTTTTGAGAGTAACCAGTTTTCCCAAGGTTACCACTGTTATCAATTTTTCGTTTACCTTTGCTCTTCCTGAGCCGTCGCGGCTTTTGCCATTTCAAGCGAGCTACGTTCGAGACGTGCTCGACGCTGCAACCGACGGCTCCTTTCTTACACTGGAGTGCCGCTTTGCGCAGCAGCCATTTAAAGCTTCGCTTACACCAACTGAGACAGCCAGTGGCATATCTGTTGTCTTTCACTCCTTTTTAACGCATGTTCTTGGCATGCAGAGACCTAAGATCGCGGCCAGGTTGATGTAAATGGAAACTATATAGTGTGTGTCCCAGGTAACCTAGGCCAAGCTAATTAACGAGAAAGCAAGATAGGACGATGAGACAAATAACGCGAGATATCATAGCGCGAAACACTTGTTTTGGCTCATAAAAAGAAGCCGTGGGCGCGTCACCGTCGCAGACCGCTGGGCAGCTGAAGTTTTTCTACGCCGTTGGCAGATGTCACGTGAGAGCTCAATGATGCTGAACATTATTTCGCGTTCACGTGAGCTAAAAAGCAGAGTTCGTAGTTATTATTACTGTTCTATTCAGTTATTAATTCAGTTCTATTTGTCAAAAATAAAAACACTATCATTTCTCCCTCTGCAGCGATTCGTTGGAACTTGAGAGCTTTCGGGGCCAACCAGAAAGTGTTCTGTGTGCAAGCGTGATGTCGACCGTCATGGCGGCAAGGATATTTGGTTACAACGGGTTGTGCAGAAAAGTATTCCTGTAGTTGAATGTGAAAATTTATATAGAAATAAAACTGCAAATAAAAATGGCTACATTTGGCTACGAAATATTTTGCCCTCTTTTTGGCTACATTTGGGCTACAATTTCTCTAACTTTGGGCTACGCCGCCTCGTCCGACCTGGCCACACTGCGTCCGTCCCTCTCTGCGGGGCGTCTGGGGAGCGTGGTCGTTGAGATGGTGAGTGGTGAGTGAGTGGCGAGTGTCTATTTAGCGCAAGACGAGCACGACCGCCTTGTGGTCGCTAAAGTGGACGGTGAGAGGGTCCGTGAGTAGGGGCTGGACCACGGAGTAAGATAAACAGGAGCGCCGACTCCGCCGCCGCGCAACGCATTCGCTCGGGACAAACCGTGCAACGCAAATTATACATCGCGTAGCGCCATCTGTCGAGGCGCGTGGAAAACACTCAACAGCTTGCTTCCATGTGCGCATGCGCTGAGTGGCGGAGACCGGCGGCGACGGCGGCGCAGAACGGGCAGCGTGGCACCCGCAGAGCGTGTCGTCTGCTACAAATGTGGACCCTCGGCCGTCTCAATTTGACAGCAATGAAACACAAGAAATATATGCGCACGAATAATAAAAGTGCAAATAAACACGCGGTAGCGCTTTTCTGCACGCTTACGAAACATTTTTAGATGTCTTTAGAGGGAACAGACGATAAATGATGCTGTACAAAAAGACACAACAGAAGTACTTGTTTTTCACTCCTCTACGTCTGCGCGGAAGCGAAGGTGGGAAATTTTCGTCTTCCTCGCTTTGTTTGCCATGTCTGCAGTATGTTTATTCATGCCTGACGGAACAAGGTATCTTGATACTTGTGCGTGAAGAGACTGAGCAACAGGACAGTGTTTTGTTCCTGGCTGTAAATCTGGTTATGGCAAAGGACGCGAGAAGTTTTCGCTCTTCCCTTCGCCATCTGATCTTCAACTACTCCACCCGTGGAGTCAAAAAATGCCTCAAATAAGCGAGCGCTTAAAGCAATGGACAAAATATGTGCGCGACACTTCGAGAAGCAGCTTATTTTTTATAGTTGCTTCAGCAAAGACAAAGGTGATGTCCTACTAGATTTAAAGAAAGTGCCTCGACTTCGAAGCGGAGCAGTTCCTTCAATTTGTTTAGGGAAGCCTGGCGTAGCTCAATGATGCTGAATGCCAGGAGGAACCAGAAGACGCCAATGCGGAAGGACTGGAGGTGCTCAATTCAAATTTCTCTTCAACTACACACAGTGCAGGTGTCTTTCCTTGCCCAGAGACATGCCGTAATGTAGAGAGAGAGAAAGATAAAGAAAGACAAGGAGGTTAGCCAATGTAAATACCGGCTGGCTACCCTGTAAATTCTCAGCCTTGCCTTCGAGATGATTCCCCCAGTTCTGCAGACACATAATCAGAGCTTCTCTTGTGAAATAATAAGCAGGAAACACTGGCAGGAATTCCCAATTATTATGTTTATAGAGAATGGTGATTCTGCTCGCAAGAGAACCGGCGACACGAAAAGCACCGCGAGAAGCAAAGAAGCAAGCGAAGCATCTTAGCACTTGATGCGTACTCAGCTAAAAAAGAGTGATAAACGTCAGCTTTTGCATAAAAGCTTCTTTCGCTGTCGTCTTTCATTGCTTGAGACCACCCGAACTGCCGTTATATCGCCTTACCATTTGCTATAGTTTTTCTTTCCATCTTTGTTTATTTTCTGTTCCTGTGCCTTGTAAAGTTCCATGTAGGCCACCTGACAAATGCCCTGCATTTGGCCTGTATAAAATGAATTAAATAACATGATACATGATTTGTTTCTCCTGCTAACGTCACTCCGTGAACCGCAAGAGCTATGCGCGCTACAGGCGTTAGGGCGTGCGCGGAGCAGACGACAAAACGGATAGGCAAGCAGGCGCCGCGAGAGAGCCCCCGCGCCTTTGCTCCTCTCCGCTGCAGGGTTTTTCTTCATTCGTAGCGCCGTCTGGCGAACACGCTGTAAAGAAGGAGCCGGCGTTGCAGAATGTGTCCCTTCCAGACGAGCGAAGTCGGCGCTCCTGTCTTATCTTACTCCATGGGCTGGACGCACAAGGATGAGGAGGAGGACGCAAAGACGAGGTCTATACAGGACCCGTGGATGATGGTCGGCTGCCTGCTGTTGACGGGGTTGTGGTCATACACGCAGTCGAGACCGTAACGGTCACGCACGTGCCTGACGATCCAGTCGTCTTTGCGAACGTCGACGATGAAGTCGCCGACGAGGACTATGGGTCGTCGTTGTCTTTGCGTTTCTGGTTGTTCTGGTTGTCGTCGTTGCTGGCGTCGATGGTCGTTCATGGCCAGTTCGAGGAACTCTGCAACGACGTCTCGGTTGAGTTTCGGCGAGAGGTAGAAGGTGATTACGGTGATCTCGCCGTCGTCTTGGCCATGGAGCTGATCGGCACGTTGACCACCTGCCCCCTGATGCCGTACTGCCCCGTCGCCCGCGTCAACCGCCGGATGCTCATGAACGGCAGTCGAGGCGAGATCAGCCGTTCTTCCACCGCGTTGAGTTCCGGCAGGTGCGCAGGACGCGGAGGGTACCTGTAGCCGTAGGCGACGCACATCGAAGGGACGACGCCGCGGACCAGCGAGTCCTTGCACGAGGCGCACATCGCGAACGCCCGGAACCGTTCCAGCGAAGCGGCGTCCACGTCGTCGATGTTGCTGACGACGGGGATGACGCGCGCCAACGCGACGGTGCCGTCCAGTAGGAGGAGAAACTTTATTAATACAGTAAGCTATGCGCGGTTTATTCCTGGTTGCACTTCGAGGCGTCGTGGAGTACCTTGACTCGTCAGGGCTCTCCGCACGCCTCTAAGACATCATTTCTGCAAGCGGGACGACCTCGCGGCCTCCCATCCCACCCCGGGCCTAACAGGCCCGGAACAACACCCCCTGCAGTCTCTGCATCACACCAAGGCCTTCCATCCCTGCCTGATACGTGCCGCGACAGCCTGCCGGTTTTGCTTCGCCCAGCCATGGCGACTCCACCCTATCCTCCTTTCTCCCCCACTTACCCCTTCCCGTTGGCGCTGAGCCGTGCTCCCTCAAGGGCTGCAGAAGATAGCGTCAACATTTCCCTTTCCACATGAACCACTTACTACTTATTCCTGGGTGGTTCCCTCTGACAGGGCTCCACTGGCAATCGCGGCTCGCCGGGCCTGGTCGAGGGTCACCAGTTGGCTTCCCAGGTCCAGTTCGGAGAGTCTTGCCTCCCAAGACCACGTAGTGAGCGTGTGTGATGTGACTCGTAGCGAGATTGCCTCGTCCGGTCTGTCTGTGCATTGGTGTGTTATGTGCGCGAGTGTCGCTGTGTGTGTGCTACACCAGGGACATTTCCGGGACGTATATCTGTCTGGGGAGATGGCGTGTAGTCGGGACAAGTGTGGGTATGTGTTTGCTTGCAGGCGGCGCCAGTCCCTAGCCTGGAGTCTATTGAGAGCTTTGTGCGGGGGAGTGTATTGTCTTCTTGCAAGACGTTGGTCCTCCAGCATTTGTTGACTCGTGGTTAACTCATGGGTCGCTACTCGGTCTGTCGGGGGCTGAAGGACGGTGTGGTCTGCCGCTCGGCTAGTGAGACCTCGAGCTGCGCAGTCCGCCTCTTCGTTGCCCCGCAGGACTTCGTGCCCGGGGCACCAGACGATCTCGTGAATCCCCTCTAGTGAGCGGCCCAGGATTCGAATGGCTTGTATAGGGAGTGTTCCATTCAGGTATAAACGACACGCTGCTTGGGAGTCCGTAAGGACGCGAGCGTTTCTTTGCTTGCTCTCGGCGTCACGAAGTGCGAGAGCGATCGCTGCTGCTTCTGCTGCTGCGCTGCATGTGGCGCGGATGGAGGCAGAGGCAACGAGGTTTCCCTGATTTACAGCGGTGATCGTGTATTTCGTCTCGCGTCGTGGCGACGAGGGATACGGGCTAGCGTCCGTGTAGTATACATCTGGGTCTCTGAAACAGCGTTTGTGCAACATGCGGGCACGCGCTGCTCTCCTGCCTTCATTGTGAATTGGGTGCATGTTCTTGGGGATAGGGTCTACTATAATGTTTTCTCTAATTTGGTTAGGGAGGAGTTGTGTTTTTTCTTCGCAGTACTGGGGTGTTAGCGGGTACCCTAGGCGTTGAAGAAGGTGCCTTCCCTGTTTCGTCTTGTTGAGGCGCTCTCTCTGCGCTATGAATGCCGCGTTTGCCAGGTCCTCGAAGGTGTTGTATACCCCTAGCGCTAGTAATTTCTTTGTGCTTGTGCCTGACGGTAGCTGTAAGCCGTCTTGTACGCCGTTCTTATAAGAGTGTCCATGCGTTCGGTCTCAGTCTTGCGCTTAACTTGATACGGGAGTGCGTATGTGACACGGCTGATTACAAGGGCTTGTACCAATCTTATGGTTTCGTCCTCTGTGAAGCCATTTTTGCTGCGCGCTACCCTGGCGATGAGTGATGCGATGCTTCTTACTACGTGATTTAATTTGTATGAGGCTTCATTTATGCCATTGTTTTCCTGGATGTGCATACCCAGTAAGCGTGTTGTCGGGACTCGCTTTATAGGTTTGCCCTGCAATCTCGAGATGTATCGCCGGTGCTCGATGTTTCTTAGCTTGCTTGGGCCGGATTTGTAGGTGCTCCGACTTCTGTGGGCCACATCTCATTCCTGCTGCTGTTAGATATGATTCGATGTGTTCGATAGCAGTAAGTAAAGTGATATATGAGCCCTTGGTGGCCCATAGGGTGATATCGTCGGCATAGAAGGCACATCCGAGTTCTGGGATGTTTTCAAGTTGTAGTGCAAGTTTCCTAAGCCCGATGTTGAAGAGGAAAGGAGATATTATAGATCCTTGCGGAGTACCCTTCTGTGGTAGATCATACATGTCGGATTTTATGCCTGCTATGCCGATGCGGGCTTTGCGGTGACCGAGAAAGGCGACGGTATACTGATATACTCGCTCCCCGCATCCAATGGCGGCAAGACCATCTAGGATGGTCTCGTGGGCTATGTTATCAAAAGCTTTTTCGACGTCGAGGGATAGGAGTATGTTGTTGTTGCTGCCCGGTTGTGGGTTGAGTACTTCTTCTTTCAGGAGGAGGAAGACGTCCTGTGCCGTGTTGTGTCTGGCGGTCCTTCGGGACAAAGGAGGCCGGCGCCGACGCAGACGCGCCCACCTGGCGACCCTTTCGCGCGGCTGAGAATTGTCACCTGGGACTGAGGGATTAGCAGTTGGTCTCCAGGCTACCTCAGGCGTCGTTAAACGGCGGCGTCGCCCTTTGGTGCGGCTCCGTCAATTACCAGCGCCGCCCGAACCACGACGAGGCTCGGCGCCGACTGCGGCGTGCCAACTGGCGCCCTTTCGAGACAGCCACCGCGAACGCGAACTGACCGTTATGGAGAGGCGAATCTTCAAAGGGGCCCGTGTCTGGCAATCCCGGGGGAACGACCTCAACGTTCGGTTCCCAAGGTGTCAACCGCTGCCTGTGTTCGGCGGCGACCTGGCAAGATTGGAGGCGGGGCCCGGCGGGAAACGACGACACATCACGTGCGGGATATGGCCCCCTGCTCAAAGACTGTCATTGGCTGAAAGAAACTAAAGTGTATTCCCTCGTCGACTGAAAGAGGGAAACCGAGGGGATAAAAAGGAGAGCTGGAGTGTTGTGAGGTGTCGGACATGAAAACCAGATCATGTAAATTTGTATATTAAACCCCTTTTCCCATCTCTTCGACGTGGCTCTGGGCTCTCCTTCTCCCAGTACCTGGCACGGCACCACCATGGACGCTTCGTGGCCGCTCGGACCTTCGGACTTCGCAACAGTGGCTGGCAGCTTATGGATCGGCCGGCGTTGGCTACATCGGTGTGGTGAGTGCTACATGTTTGCTCCTCTTTTCGCCAGACTCATTAGCGCAGGTAGTCGGTAGTGGTGTTTGGTGCTGTTGGTGGTTTTGCCTCGCAGACCAAGAATATAGCGTCTCGAGGGCTGAATTACTCAAGGGGAGGAAACGCACGGTGCGCGGTGAGCATGGACAAGTTTAAAGTCCAAGAACTCCTAGAAATTTGTGAGGAGCTGGGCATTGCTGTTGGTCCTGTAAAAAGAAAGAAACAACTATTGGAGCTTTTGCGGAAGGAGGAAGTCAGCTTGGAGGAGGCTGGGGAGGCCGGAAACAGTATTTCGGAAAGAAGGGAACGCGTAGAACGAGAGAAGAAGGAACAAGATGCGCGAGAAAGGGAGCGCGAAGAGCGTGAAAGAGAACGCGTAGAACGGGAGAAGAAGGAGCAAGACGTGCGAGATAGGGAGCGCGAACAGCGAGAAAGAGAGCATGAGATAAGGCTTAAGCAAATTGAAAGCGATGCTCGTCGCGTAGGTACGGGAAGTTCCCAGTTCGCTGAAGGGGAAGTAAAGTTGAAAGATATTCTGCCCCCTTCAGAACAGGTGAAGACATCGCCATTTACCTCGTGCTCTTGAAAGAGCATGTGAAAGGGCAGGCTTTAATAAGGATATTTGGCCGCAAAAGTTAGTGACTATGCTACCATGCGAAGTCTCCGATGTGATTGCACGACTGAGTAGGGAGGACTCTGAGGTCTATGACAAAGTAAAGGCTGCATTGTTGCGTAAATATCGCTTGTCGACAGAGGCTTTTCGCCAGCGCTTTAGGGACGCGAGGAGGGGAAATGAATCTCACCCGGAGTTTGCCTACCACGTGAAAGTCAACTTGGTGGAGTGGCTTAAAAGCGCACAGGCCTACGGCAACCATGACAAGGTAATTGAGTGCATGGTGCTCGAGCAGTTTTTTCGAGGAATTCCCGAGGAAGTGAGGCTTTTGGGTACAAGATCGGCTGACGGAGTTAGACGTAGAGAGAGCGGCAGAACTCGCCGAGGATTACTGCACGCGCCGAAATTTCCGCAGTACGCCGCGACGATCAGAAAGAAGCGACAAAGCGGGATTTAGTGCCGCGAAGCCAGAGGGTAACAAGTCTTTCCGTAGGAATTTTAAACCGGAGACTTCAAATTCCCCAGGCACGCATCAGGCGAAAGATGGTGACGCACCTAAAGTAGCACAAGAAACAAAGGCGCCCGCGGACGGTGCACGCGCGTTGGAGGCGCGGAAGAGAGTTGTTTGCTACAACTGCGGAGAAAGAGGTCACATGGCCAGGAGCTGTGAGAAGCAGGTCGTATTTGCCACAATTCAGGACTCCGATAAGAACCTGCAGCTGTTAAAGCCGTATATGCGGACTGCTTTCAGTGAACGGCCGGGAGTGTAGAGTACTGCGTGATTCAGCCGCAACAATGGATGTAGCTCACCCTAGCTGTGTGTCTCCTGACGATTTCACAGGAGAGTGCGCTTGGATTCGGCAAGTGGCCGAAGAACAAAGCGTTTGCCTCCCAATTGCCAGGGTAGTGATAGAAGGCCCTTTCGGCCAACTGTGTACGGAGGCGGCAGTTTCAACCAGCCTGCCAGAGAATTTCCCCTATTTATTTTCTAATAGGTCGGAGGAAATTCTGAAGGAGCGAGGAGAATCTTTCTTCGACGAGATAGCTTTTATGGCGCTAACACGTTCAAAGACACGGAAATTGAGCCAGAGGCTGAGTTGTGTGCAGTCTGGTGAGCAGCAGTCAAAGGACCAGGTCAAGAAACCCGAGGCAGTTGTGAGAAAGGACGAGACAAACGTCAGCCTGCAGTCTAGTGAGCAGCAGTCAGAGGACCAGGTCCAGAAACCCGAGGCAGTTGTGAGAAAGGACGATACAAACGTCAGCCTGCAGTCTAGTGAGCAGCAATCAGAGGACCAGGTCCAGAAACCCGAGGCAGTTGTGAGAAAGGACGAGACAAATGTGCGTGTGGCCGAAACTGAGGTGACAGCGGCTACTAAACAGACGGAAACAGTATCGGTTGCTGACGCAAGTTGTGAGGTAATAGCGGGCTCTTGTTGACACCTGCGTCCGCCAGCTGGTATGAACTCGCGAGCATCGACAGGGCAAGGCTAATAACCGAACAAAAGGCTGATTTCGCTCTATCCGCACTGTTGGATAGCGTCAATAAGGAAGGTGTCTCCCGAAAGAACGTTTCATTCTATACACAAGATGAACTGTTGCATCGCAGGTACGAGGACGCAAAGGGCGCGTTTTATAACCAGCTGCTTGTTCCCCAACAATACCGGGGGCAACTCCTCGACCTAGCACATGGCAATGCTTGGGCAGGACACTTGGGCATAAAGAAGACGAAAGCGAGATTAGCTCAAGAGTTCTATTGGCCCAGTTGCTGGAAAGACGTGGAGGACGTTTGTCCGTGCATGTGACACATGTCAACGAATAGGTAAATCGACCGACAAGTGGAAGGCGCCGATGAGGTTGGTCCCCATAATTACTGAACCATTTCGTCGACTTGTCATTGACATTGTGGGGCCGCTACCGCAGTCGCAGTCGGGTTATCGATACGTCCTTACCACCCTTTGTGTCGCCACCAAGTTTCCGGAAGCGACTGCATTGAAAGAACTAAGTTCCGCATGCGTTGTGGATGCGCTGTTGTCCATTTTCTCCCGTGTGGGATTTCCCTCCGAAATTCAGTGCGATAATGGAAGCGTATTCACAAGCTGCCTTACGACTATATTTTTGGAGCGTTGCGGAATAAAGGTAGTACATAGCTCTATTCACCACCCACAGTCAAACCCGGTTGAGCGGATGCACTCAGTTATGAAACGCGTTTTGCGAGCTCTATGCTTTGAGCATAAGAAGGATTGGGAGGCATGTATACCTGCAGCAATGTTTTCCCTGAGGTCAGCCCCACACGAGAGTACGGGTTTTAGTCCGGCTGAGCTTGTCTACGGCAGAAACTTGAGGGGTCCGCTGCGCATGGTCCGAGAGTCGTGGACTGGGCATGGGGAAGATCCCAACGTTGTTTCCCTACGTGCTCGAATTGTTGGAGCGGCTAGGGAAAACACGCGACATTGTAGAGAACACATGCGAGCAGCCCAGGCGCGTTACAAACCCATTACGATAAGTCAGCTCGGAAACGTGTCTTTAAGGTAGGCAACGAAGTATGTTGTACGCCCTTCCAAGAAAACCAAGCTAGACGTACAGTGGGAGGGACCGGCGACAGTAGTGTCAAAGCTTTCGGACACTAATTACGAGGTGAAACTTGGTAGGAAGCACAACAAACTTACCACAGTAACCTGATGAAACCATACATCCGACGCGAAGCAGTTGTAAACCTAGCACTAAATCTCCCTGAGGAAGAGAGCACCGAAATCCCTTGTCTTTCCGTCAGCGAAGTAAAGAGCACAATGGCAGGCAGGTGGATACAGGACAAACTTTAGACGAATCTCAAAAGAAAGAGTTAGACCAGGTGATTGCAACAATTTTCGACTGTGTTTTCGGAAAGCCAGGCAGGACAGACCTCATTGAGCACGACATTGAGTTAAGAGTTGAGGAACCCGTCCGCTGTAAACCTTACCGGGTGTCGCCCAGACAAAGGGAGATACTAGAAGCGGAAATTCGCCGCATGTGCGAACTAGGTGTTATAATTGAGGCTGACAGTGATTTCACGTCACCCTTGATTTTGGTAGAAGTACCGGGCAAAGATCCAAGGCCGTGCGTAGATTACCGCCGTTTGAACTCGGTGACAATCGACCAGACTTACCCAATACCCAATATTGAAGAGAGGGTAGAGACAGTGTCCAAGGCTAGGTATATTTCGACTTTGGATCTCGTTCGCGGCTACTGGCAGGTCCCCTTGACAGAGCGCGCAAGCCGCTACGCGGCTTTATTTCACCGATGGAACCTTTCGTCCTTTGATGATGAGTTTTGGGCTCAAAAATGCCCCGTACTGCTTTTCCCGTCTGATGAACCGAGTTCTGTGCGGGCTAGAGAAGTTCGCGCTACCCTACTTAGACGATGTCGCAATTTTTTCAGACACGTGGAAAGACCACGTTGACCACCTAAAACAGTGTTGGAGAGGCTAAAAGCCGCAGGTCTTACGGTAAGACAAGAAAAAATGTCACTTGGGTTGTGCTGAGTAAGCTATTTGGGGGCACATTGTAGGAAGCGGGCGTCGCAGACCTTCCGAACTCAAGGTGGCCGCAGTGGTCGACTATCGCCGTCCCCGCACAAAGACCCGAAATGAGGGCGTTTCTCGGGCTGACAGGTTACTACCAACATTACGTTCCGAACTATTCTGAGATTGCCAGCCCTTTGACGGACAGCCTGCGTAAAACTAAACCAGTGGCCATCGAGTGGGAGGCTAGTAAGGAGCTGCCTTTCAGAAGCTGAGCAGGCGTTAAGTCAGAAGCCCGTTTAAATGGCACCTGATTTCTCGGAACCCTTCATTATTCAGTGCGATGCGAGTGAACGCGGTTTGGGAGCCGTGCTATGTCAGAAGGACCGGGGTGGATGCGAGCGACCCGTTTTGTTTTTGAGTCGCAAGTTGACCATCAGAGAAGAAGCTTATAGCACATCCGAGAAAGAATGCGCCTGCCTCGTTTGGGCGGTTCAAAGGTTAGCATGCTACGTTGCCGGATCCAAGTTCACGATAGAACGGATCACTCTCCGCTAACCTGGTTACAAATATGTCACCGAAAAACGGCCGCTTGCTCAGATGGAGCATAGCCCTACAACAGCACAATTTCGATGTGCGCTATAAGAAAGGTAGTCTGCACACGAACGCTGACGGCCTAAGTCGGGCCTTCTAAGCCAATTTAGCCATGTGTTAGGGTTGTAAATAAATGTCTTTAGGGTATCTTGTATTTATGAAAGTAAGTAATCAGTATATACTTTGGGCTAAGTGTTACAGCTATGAATTACTTAACGGGACAGTTCTCCAGTCGTCTTCCGAACCTGTAAAGGCTCTAATTGATAATTAGCTTGATTACATACACCCAGTTGGTGTCTGTTTGTGAGGACACATTATCGGAGCTTCTTGGTACTTGTCCGGATCAACGCGCACCTTGCGTTTCATGGTTTCTTTAGATAGGGGGTAGTCAAATTATTGGAATTGGTAGAGTCTGGCGATGAGAGTGGCTTGCAGTGGCGCTCGCGGCATTGGGTGTGACTGACAAAGGTCGCTCCTTGGAGCTTGTCATCTTGTATTTATGCAGTCCACTAGAGCCCACCTATCAAGAGGCCTTCGGCGGGAAGATAATCATTCCTGGAAGCGGCGGCCCCATGGCTTTGAGCAAAGCAGGCATCAAACCGGCCGAGCTGCGCGGAACACTCGACCTCCCGATGCATCATCTGGCGGCGGGGGTGCTGTTGTGTCTGGCGGTCCTTCGGGACAAAGGAGGCCGGCGCCGACGCAGACGCGCCCACCTGGCGACCCTTTCGCGCGGCTGAGAATTGTCACCTGGGACTGAGGGATTAGCAGTTGGTCTCCAGGCTACCTCAGGCGTCGGTTAACGGCGGCGTCGCCCTTTGGTGCGGCTCCGTCAATTACCAGCGCCGCCCGAACCACGACGAGGCTCGGCGCCGACTGCGGCGTGCCAACTGGCGCCCTTTCGAGACAGCCACCGCGAACGCGAACTGACCGTTATGGAGAGGCGAATCTTCAAAGGGGCCCGTGTCTGGCAATCCCGGGGGAACGACCTCAACGTTCGGTTCCCAAGGTGTCAACCGCTGCCTGTGTTCGGCGGCGACCTGGCAAGATTGGAGGCGGGGCCCGGCGGGAAACGACGACACACATCACGTTGCGGGATATGGCCCCCTGCTCAAAGACTGTCATTGGCTGAAAGAACTAAAGTGTATTCCCTCGTCGACTGAAAGAGGGAAAACCGAGGGGATAAAAAGGAGAGCTGGAGTGTTGTGAGGTGTCGGACATGAAAACCAGATCATGTAAATTTGTATATTAAACCCCTTTTCCCATCTCTTCGACGTGGCTCTGGGCCTCTCCTTCTCCCAGTACCTGACACGGCACCACCCATGGACGCTTCGTGGCCGCTCGGACCTTCGGACTTCGCAACAGCCGACATCCCTTTCCGGAATCCATACATTGAATTTGGGTGTAGTTCATGTTCCTCCATGTGTTGTTCAATTCGAGTGAGTACGATTCGTTCAAAGAGTTTGCCCAAGCAGGACGTTAGCGAGATCGGTCGTAGTTGATCGAGCCTGCGTGGTTTGCCCGGTTTGGGTATAAGGACTATCTGAGCGGTAGTCCATTCCTCGGGTAATGTTCCCCCCGGTGTCCATATTTCTTCGTTCAGCTGCTGTGTAAAGGCTCGGAGGGTTTAATCGCTTAGGTTCCTCAAGATGGCGTTGGTGATCCCGTCGGGGCCCGGTGCCGTGTTCTTCTTGAAGCTCTGTGCTGCCGCGTATACCTCTGCATACGTGATGGGTGCACCGAGCCTCTCGTTCGGAGGTCCCTTATAATGAGGGTATGGCTTCGGATGCCCGGTCCGGATTCCCGTGTATCTTTGCTGGAGTTCCTGTATGAGTTGGTCCTGGGTTCCCGGATATTCGCCAACAAGTTTTTGTATGGTTGTGTTTGTTTCTGTTTTTGTACTTGAAGGATCGAGGATGCTGCGGAGGTATGTTCCACGTCTTTTTGGTGATGAGCGTGCATTTAAGCGAATCACAGAACGGGCGCCAATTGTCCCTTTCTACCTTCAGAGCATACTTGCTGGCCTTCATATTGATGTTGCAATCCGAAGTCTAAGTTTCCGGTTAGTTTCTGTTTGCGCCATCTTTTGGTGAGACCTCTGCATGCTTCCCATAAGTGTAATTAGATGGTTGTCGATTGCTGGCATGTCGGTATCGGTTTGGTAGACTTTGGTGTTGGCGTCATATAATTCTTTGATGCGCAGGGCCAACTCCTTGATCGTGCATCGCGGCCTTGGTATTCTGGTAAGGGTGGATTTATATCTAAGTCGGACTTGTTGCCTCTCCCTGAACTTAGGCCAGTTTGTAATTTTGGCCTTCCCTAGGGGTCGGCGTAGTTTTGGCCGAGGCGCTGGTGATTTCGATAATGTAGTGATCGCTACCCAGCGAGTCGTTTAGGACCCTCCAGCTTGTTCCTACGGTATTGTTGGTTATGGTGAGATCAGGGGTAGTGTCCCTGCTCGCGCTGTTTCCTATTCTTGTAGGCGTACCTGGTAGAGTAATTAGTGTGTAGCCGTGGCGTTCTATGGTTTCAAGGAGCTTAGTGCCCTTGGCGTCTGCTTTGGGTAGCCCCACGTGTTGTGCTTTGCATTGAAATCTCCGGTTATGAATAGGCGATCGCGATGTTCCAGTATTCCCTGTAGGTGCCGGAATAGGGACGCGAAGTCAGCCTTCTTGTCGCGGGGGGGGGGGGGGACTGTATACGTTGCATATGACCTGTTTTGGCCTCCCCTTCTTTACGGGCCATATTGTGATGATGAGATGTGGGATTTCCTCACCGGGAAGTACTGTTAGGGTTGTTGCCAAATCTTTGCGAACGAGCGTGGCCACCCTAGAGTGATTGGGGTCGTAGTGTACTTTATATCCCGTAATTGGTTTTGGTTGCTCTCCCGCCTCTTGCAGGCAGATAATGTCAGGGGGGACTAGAGCCACCTTTACGTATAGCGAGAGAGATGCCAGTTTGCTTTTAATGCTCCTGCAGTTCCAGGACCAGATCGTGATACTTTCACCTTCCATTTGGTTTTACGGGCCATGATGGGCTTAAACGCTATTGTGCTGTCTGTGTCGGAGTTCAGCATGCGTTCAGCATCCTCTGTTTGAGAGCGTATTTTACTGTTTTTCCGTTTACGTTTGGGTTCCTTGGTTAGGGACTCGTTAACATATTTCTTTAATTCTTGGAATTAAGCAAAAACTTCTGAAATTGTTGCTGTATCTGTTGTACTATTTGTTCTTGTGATTGCTGTAGTACTTGTTGTAATTGGTGCTGGGTTACCAGGTTGCTGTCTGACGGCGTGGGCGCCTGGAGCTGCTTTGGTGTTGATGCTTGAGAGGTGGGGGAAATTTGTGCTTGCAGTGGTGGATGCGCGGTGAGAGTGCTTAGCTGCGGCAATTGCGATTGTGGCAATTGTTCGCGAATCCCAGCCTGTGCCGATTCGAGCAAAGCTACTCGTTTCATCAAAGTTTCGATTTTGAGCTCGTAGTTGGTTAGACGCTGTTTTTGCTGCCTATTTTCCTCAATGACTCTCTTGTATTCCGGATTTTGTGTGATCGGTGTGGATATGTTCCGTTGCTTGGGAGACACTACTTCCGCCCAGTTTACCTTGTGATGGCTCCTGCTTCTTGGCTGGTAGCGATGGGTTCCTTTTGGGTGTCGGTGGTGCCTGGTGCTCGCGGCTCGGTGACCGAGAGCGGGATCGATGCTCGGTATTGTCCGGCCAGCCGCGAGTGTCCGCCCTGTAGGTATCTTCTTCGTCTTCCTAGGCGAACCATCGTGGGGCTTTCGGCTTCATCGAGGCCGACGATGGGCGGGTCTGAGTCGAACTGGTTTGAGTCGCTGCTTGCACGAGTGGTCGCCGGTAGGGTGAGCCTCCCCGCACGAGGCGCAGTTTATCTCGCACTTGTGTCCGTCGGTTGGGTCAAGCAGTCCGCACAGTCTGCAGATGGGTCTGTCCGGGTTTGGGCACACGTCGGTACGGTGGCCCTTTTCTCTGCAGATCTTGCAGACCTAGAGCGTCGGTCTAAAGGGAAGCAGCGGAGTTCACCTCCGTAGTAGTAACAAATCGTGGTAGAAGGGGCCCAATGAAGGTCAGCGCTGCACTTTGGGTGGCGCCGATCATCCTGGCTGTAAGGATTTCTACCCCTTGTGTTCTCACTCTGAGGTGGGCCATGAGGGTTTCGGTGGTTGTGTGCAAGGGTATTCCATGTACCACTCCCCTGAGGGTGCCTTCTCCGTGCGCGGTGTATGCGCGCACTGCGTGACTTCGGCCGCTAAGTGTTAAGGTGTCGATGTGGTGCTTTTCGGCGACCTCTTCATACTGGGTCGATAGGATGGCTATGTTGGATCCCGGGTTGATTCTCAGGATAAATTTGTCATCCGTGAACTCGTTCTGGCACGCGTCGATGATTGCTCGTGCGAGTGTATGAGTGAGCACGTTTCTTAATGGTAGTCCTTGATTTGGACGAATGTATCTTGTAATTTTCCGGGAGAGGTGGAGGTCTGGGGACTCTCCGCGTTGTTAAAGAGTTCTTAGGGGGGGTTGCAGGGTCTTGGGGCTTTACGCTACCGCGTCGCCTCTCCAAGGCTTCTTGCTTGCGTTGCTTTTGCGTTCGGACTGATTGCAGTTAATATCTTCTCTCACAGTGTTATGGTATAGAGTTTGTTGTCTCACCGGTTCGGTTGTTTGGTCCATGGCTTAGTTTGTCCCCCGCAGAAAAAAAGAATCAAAAAGAAAGTGGGGGAAAGCCCGCACCACCGAAAGGTATAACGGGCATTAAACCATCAGAAATGTAAAAAAAAGGAGGGGTCGTCAAGGCTGACAACCCAAAGACAAAATTCCGAGACAAAACCAATCTTAAAGAAAAAAAATGTTTCGGAGGCAAATGCAGCGAGCGGAAGCAGAAGCAGCGATAAACAATAAGGCTGGTAGTCCCAGTAGAACAACCGAAAAACCCAGTAATGCGCTCCGGGGGGAAAGAGGGAAGTATGGGGTGGTCTTCGGCAGTGATCCACAACGATTCTGCATGTTTATTGCATGAGAGAAAATGAAAAGCACGGCAAAGGCTTGAGCAGCTGGCAGGTGTAGGTGGCAGGGCCGACTCGTGGGACCAGGAAAGTATCACCACTCGAAAGCAGGAAGACCGAGTCCAGCCGGGACCTGCGCAAGGCTAAGTGCTACAAGAAACTGAGAAAGGGAAAGAGGAAGGGGGATGGGAAAGCAAGGAAAGAGATGGGCAAGGCAAGCGATAGGATGATGCATGCAGTTAAGCCAGATGACACGGGGCGAACCCCACCATGGTTGGCGTAAACTGTGCAACTGGCATGAAACCGAGCATGCAAGAGTAACATGAGGGATATGTAGCGGACATGAGGCGAAAAGGGATGAAAAAGGCCAGGTAAAGAGGAGTAAAAGTTAAGAAGCGTCAGGAGAGCAGACAGACGGGGAACAGCCGGCACGAGGGAAGTAATGGTGTGAGTCAGGCAAGAGTAACGCCCGCGATCGCTGACTATAAAAACCGCGGGAAAACGTCAGGCGTGATAATGTCACGGATATTGCACTCTGTCCGCAACTGAGCGGCAATGTCCGCAGTGCGCGGGCACACAGTAAAGTAGTGGAGCACGCCGTCACACTCCTCCCCACACACCACAGACTCGAGAACTCAGATTAAACCGATGCAGATAATGAGGGAAATGCCCATGTTCCGTCATGATCGTGCGAGATGGCGGTTCGGGGGTAACCAAGGAGGGACGGCGTGCACACTACGCACCCAGCGATAAGGGACGTATCGACCCCCTCTCGAGACCAATAGGCATGCCACTGGTTTTGGCAATAGTGAAAAAACGGTGGCGGATAGTTCGAAAGGAAGCGGCACAAGGCCGAACCATCCCTGTCGAACGAGCAGACGACGCAGCCAAGTCTGCAAGCTCATTACCCCACTCCCCGGTGCCCGGGACAGAAACAGAAGAATGCGGCGACCACCGGCGTGCAAGGCATGCAGCGCACGCTTCATGTGTCGCACGCGCGCGTCCGTAGCATGGAGACCGGAGAGCGAGGCGAGGAGGGACAAGCAGTCGGTGTACAGGTACACCGGAGCCCTGCCACGCACAGACGCCGGTATGCGAGCGCCTCCGACATGGCACACACCTCAGCGGCATACGCACTAGGGCCCCCAATAAGCAGAACTTCCGAACCGCAGTCAGGCGACCGGTTGGCTCAAACGCAACAAAAGCGGCGCCGGCCGCATTGTTGCAGAAGAGCCATCCGTAAAAACGTGATACGCCCGCGCACGAGTCAGCTGCGCCGCCTGAGGAGGTGTTAACCGCGTGAACGGAAAGCGGTACCTCTCACGCGGGTGATCGGTCCATTGAGGACAAGGATATTCCACCTGGGCCGGGTAGATGGTTGTGGGCCGTAATGGGTAACTTGCCGCAGGGTGAAAATGGAGAACTCCGCAGCGAGGCGGTCTAACTCCCGGTTAAGAGGGGTTAGCCAGGATGTGAAGGCCGACGTACGGGTGTGTGATAGGCACCAGTGATCGCGACCAGGATCGATCGTTGCACGGAATTCACCCGCAACGAGGTGGACCGACGGAAAAGGGGGCCACCAGACGGGCGACGCATATGCAACTGCAGCAACAGAACCTGGCGATACAACTCCGATAGTAGCGGGGCAAGGGAGTAGTGCAGAACGGAAGAAATTAGCAATCGGGATACCAATAGCTCGGCTTTAGTTTTAATTTACTCAACATGGGCAAAGAAGTTAAGCCGATCGTCAAAGACCACGCCGAGCAGTATAATGTGATCCTTATGTTGAAGAAAGACACCGTCCAAACGAATAGACGGACGTCGTTTCGACGTTCCAATGTGCCCATTATTGAAGAAAACAAAAAATGATTTTTGAGAACTAATTTTGACCTTGTTCTGTGCGGCCCAATTACAGATCAAGGTGAGAACAGATTCTGCTAATGCCTGCAGCTGCAGACGCGAAGTGCCAGATAGTAAAATAATTGTGTCGTCGGCGTACGCCTGAACATGAACGCCAGGAGGGAAGTCGAGGTCCAGGAGGGAGTGGATGATAATGTTCCACAGGAGAGGACTAATAGGCGAACCCTGTGGGCTGCCTATGGAAGGGCATGCCGAAACCTCGCCTGCACTGGACCGATAAACCACCCTCCGGCCCGACAGAAAGGAACGAAGCAAATGGTAGAGGTTGGCGGGGCAGTGGTGCTTACGCAAAAAGAACAACACCGCGGCATGCCAAACGCTGTCGAAAGCGCCGGTGAAGTCCAGCGAAATCAACACCGCCGGGGTCTTCGCTGTTTTAAGCGAAAACAGGCGTTGCCGCAAGGCATACATGGCTAGAGGGGCGCTCCGCGCATGAGTGAAGCCAAATTGGCGGGGATGAATGAGATTGCGGGAGCAGAGAAAGTAGTAGAGCCGGGAATTGAGGAGACGTTCAAGAATTTTGCCAAAGAGGGAGTTCATCACAATGGGGCGGTAGGCCGAAGGTTGGTCGAGGGGACGGCCAGGTTTTGTAATGAAGATAATCCTGCCCGCCTTCCAACAGGAGGGAAAATGCCCCAAAGCGAGTGCAGCATTAAATATACGAAGAAAAAATTGGGGTTTAAGGCGGAACAGGTTCCTAATGAATGCGGCGGTAAGCCCGTCCAGCCCCGGCGCCGCGCGAGGGTTGCCCAAAGAAACAGCGTGCTCCACCTCCGTGAGCGAGAAGGGAAAATCGTCAGCAGTGCGAGGATAAGGAGCGTCGACGACACATCGCACGCGACGATGAAATTCGGTGTCCTCAGCAGGATCATCGGCACCAACATGCACTCGTAAAGCAATGCGGCAGAGCTGAGAACCGAAGAGGTCAGATTGCCATCCGTTTGAAAAAGTGGAGGCAGATGCGTCGGTGGCGACAGCTTGGCAAACGCCAGCTTAAAAGGGTCACCGAAAAGGTTGCGAGTCGTGAGCTCCTGGCACAGGGACCTGTCAAACGTGTCTTTGGCGTGCCGAATATTTCTTTTATAAGAGGCAAAGGTGCGAGCGTATTGTGCCCTGAACACAGTGCGCAGGTCAGGATCACGCGTCCGTTGGAGCCTTCGTCGCATAGCGCGCACCCTCGACCGCTCAGCGGCCAGTTTGGCGTCCACCAGGCGTTGCCTGAAGTAGCACGCGGCTTGACCGCGCGTAGGTTGCGTGTGTGAAGGGCATCGTAAAGACGATAAAATTGCGCCAAGACGAGGTCAAGGGCATGCACGAAGAAAACCGACACCCAACGACGCGGTCAAACCACACGGAGCGGTCTAACGAGTCCAGGATCTGGGCACGCGCGAAGTTAGTTAAACGTTTCTTCCTCACACCGGGCATGCCCGAGAAGGAGAATTCGAGGTACCTGTGGTCGGATAGCGTGTCGGAATCAGACACTGACCAGGCAAACCCCGCACGCGTCAACGAAAGAGACGCCAACGACACGTCTATCCAGGAGCTCGCGTAGGGTGTATCAAAAGTCGGAGGAGAGTCGGGACTATTAAGAACTCGCAATTCGTTAGCGCAGGCAACTGCACAAGCTGAACCCCACGTGCATCACTGGGAGCAGGACCCCAAAGTGGATGCTTCGCGTTAAAATCACCGGCAAGAATGAAAGCTCGCGACGGGAAACGCGAGAAGCACTGGGCTAGTTCATCGAGAATCGGGTCCAGCGGGCGATGGGGTGGAGCGTACGTCGCTACAAGTATGAAAGATTGCCCCGGGCCCTCGCAACTGACGGCAACCACCAACTGCGAGAGGTACAGGGGAAAGAAATCAAACCCGGGAGCGCGAGCCAGCAACATCACCCGTGGGCGCGCCGGTGCATGGAAGATGGTAATAGTGGGAGGCACGTTCGGGATCCTGTCAGCGCACGTGTAGGGGTCAGACACGAAGGCGAAGGCAAAGCCTCCGCGTGTCATATGCTCCACAAGGAGTTTCGTCGCGTCACGAGTGTGGTCCATATTGGCCTGTAAAAATTTGATCCCTGTAACATTAGCCATGGTGGAATGCCATCCGGCGAGGCCAGAAAAGAATGCCTAAAGCAGGGACCCACTCTCGTGACCGCACGCTCGTAGTACTGCATATACCCACACCCCGAAAAGGAGGGGGCATCGATAAGGAGACCCAGAAGTAGGCAGAACGTGTGAAGCAAGGAGAAAATGAAAGGCGAACAAGGAAACGCGGCACGCCACAGTGAAGGGATAAGCGCGGCGGTCCCGAGTGCGTGCACGACCACGGCGAGAGGAGCGCGCCAGTCCGCGCAACCGCGAACCGCGCTCCCGCCCCAAACGTACCGAGACCGCCGCGCGTCGCCCCGTTGAAAAGCGCGGAGCGTCAGCCATAGTCGGTTCGCGCTCGCAGACGAGCAACTCTGCCGACCAGGATAGGGCAGGATTTGTCGCCCGTGGGGTGCGCGCCGTGAGTGCCCGCATTGCGGCATTCATTGCAGCACACAGCCGCGCCACCCACACGGACCGTACATTGAGTTGCGAGGTGGTCACCCGCGCAGCGCGTGCACACGGCCCTGTCCGCCTGCTGTCGCACAGGGCAAGCGCTGCGGGGATGACCATATGTCGCACAGAAGGTGCACGTAGGGACATGAACATCCTCCACCACGGCAGCTGACGTCCACCCCACGGCGACGCGACCGCGGGCCATGAGTGACCGGAACGTCGGCGGGTCAACCTCGAGCACGTGAGTGAAATTGCCAGACCGCTCCTTGAAAGACGTACGCACAGAACACGTTGAAGGGTCGACAGTTAAAGTGGGGTTTCTGGCGTTCAGCTGCGCGATGAGGTTGACCGCGAGTACGTCGGGATCGACGCCAGTTAACTTAACATGAGGCTTGCGTTTCTGCGCAAACCGAATAGACATAGTGGTGTTGGTCACCACGTTGGATTCAAGTGCGGCTCTAAGCCTGTCCATAGACTCCTTGTCATCGGAGAGAATGGTGAGGCCGCGCGGAGTCTTGCGGACGCTAATGTCACCTATGCGCTCCTTTACAAGGTCGACATTGTTTTTCATGGCAGCCGATAAATCGTCCGCCGCGGTGGAAGTGGGTACGAGTGGGGTCAAGAACATGATGTGGGCATGATCTCGCCTGATAGCAGACTCGGTAGCACCGCCAGGAGGCACGACAGGACCAGGGCTCGGGCCCCGCCGCACCAGGTGCCCCACGCACAGGCACGCCACCACGGACCACCGCAGCGTACGAGGCAGGCGGCGAAGTCGTCGGCAACACCAGGGGAAACCCCAGCGCCTGTCGCCCGGGTCCGCTCGAGCTGGACGCACAGCTCATCAGCACGGCCACACTGCCGCGCCGCCACAGCCCGCAAGTCAGCACACTCCTGGATGAGCTCACGCAGATGGCCCAAAATCAGGGACCGGTGATGATTGGTCACCTTGCAGTTGGTATCGAAGAGGATGTCCGTGATCTGCTTTGCAGATCCACAGCACGGTGAAATGATGCAGTCAAGGTGGCGTCGACTTGACTCCGTACGGGGGAAGGGGCAGCAGCACGGCCCGGTTCGACAACCTGATCGGCAGAGCAGCAGGTGGTCCCGCGCCGCGGGAGGCCAGATCCACGGCTCTCAACACGCGGTCACCATCGGACGAGAAGGCCGACTCGTCCGATCGCGTCGAAGCCCCCGCAGAAGGGGAGCCATCCCCGGGCAGCGGCAGAACAGCGGGGGTGTCAGCCATGCCCCGCTAGTGGGTATCACCCATCAGCGAGGCAGCCGACCGAAGGGCAGCCACTAAAACCGGCCGGAAGAGAAATAACAGGCTCCGCACGCAAACTGCAGGCACGGCGAGAAGCCTGAGACGCTCAGGGAGGCCAACCAACCAGGACAAGGCAGCAGAAAAGGCAGGACCTGACCTTCTTCGGAAACACGCAGGAGCGAAGCGGCCAGCGAACAAGCAGCGTCGCGGTTGTTTGGTCCATGCGCTCTTCTTCGGGTCCTCCGGAGGTTGCATGGAGGGGCTCGACGATCGTAGTTGGTTCGTTCACCATGGTTAGGCCAAGGGCCGACGCGGGAAACCCCGCCGGCGAGACGAGCGTCTGCCGCTACCGGTTAGGGTTCGCGGCTCACCGGTGGCGACGAAACTTCCAAGAATCCTCCTGGGATCCCTGGTGATTGGATTTCCACTCGGTTGGTGTCCGTACGTTCCTTAGAACGTTAGGCAACTGGTGAGAGCGCTTCCGGGCTTTTCTTGCGAAAATACCATCGAAGACTAGTGAAACTGCGGAGCCCGATGCGAGCCGGTGTTGACTCGACGCGGCGCGCGTTTCCGTGCCGTCCAGGCATCCGCCGCCGTTGTTGTTGTTGCCGTTGTCGCCGCCGCCGTTGACGACGAAGCCGCTGAACCCGTCGTTATCGTTGACGGCGTCGCTGACGTTATCGCCGGTGTTGTCGGGCTTGTTGTTGGCGGCATCGACGACGAACGCGCTCCAAAGAACCCGCAAGGCGTTCATGCGATGCGCCGCGTTACGCATGTTCCCGACCGTGGTTAAGTTGTTGTCGAACCACAGCCGGTCGCACACGTCGCAGCTGTGCCCGTAGCTCCGGTCCAGGAACTCGCGTTTGAAGCGCGCGTCGGCACCCCCAAAGTCCCGTTGACGTTGCCCCGGCTTCCGCGCCAGCGCCCTCCGGGGCGACGGGCTCCGCGGCGGCGGCGGCGGCCTCCAGACGACGACGTTTCCTCGCCACCGCCTCTCGTTCCCGTACGCCGGGGTCCGCGGCCCGACGCTGACGTGTCGCAGCCGCGTGTCGTTCTCGACTCGAAGGGTCCGCGGCCCGACGCTGACGCCTGGCCGCGGCTTCTCGTGCACGCTGCTCGGGATCCGCTTGTCGACGTTGACGCCTGGCCGCGGTTTCTCGTTCACGAAGTTCGGCGTCGGCAGCGCGCCGCCTCGCCGCCTTGACTTCTGCCGCCGTCGACGAAGACGATGGTACGATGTCTTGAACTGGTGCTTCGGCGCTGATGTTGTATTGCGTCGAGGTACTAGTTGAAGGTCTTGCTTCCATCGCTTATCAACTGCGACCGCCGACGAACGCAAGAGAAGAGAGCGCAGGAGTTGACGAGTGGAGCCCGCGCCAACCCACTTTATATCCTAGCGCGCGCATTAGAGGGAAAGGGGGTGGAGAGAGGCGCGCTATCACGCCAGCACCTGCTGTTGCTACGGTGCTTGCAGCGCCGGAGCGTGACTCAACTACGACGCTTCGCGCGCTGCACATGTACTGCAAGCGTGATGCGGGAGAGGAGTGGGGGAGAGGGCGCACCTGTGCTCGAGCTGTTGCGGACGGACGGCGCACGCTACATGTGAGTTAAAGAAAAGCTCTGCATTTAAAACACCCTTTATATAGTGTGTACAAGGGGAAGGCAACGACAATGTTTAATGCAGTTCACATTCTTGGCGTGAGAAAACTACCACGAGCACGCCACCGTCCCTGTTGTTGCTTTGTATGCTATTGAAAAAAAATAAGTTTGATGTGCTAAAATAAGAGGACCAGGCAACTAGTATTAAATATGTATGCAGGTTTCGTGTGCGCAATGCTGCAAAACTAAATTAAAGAAATTTATTAGATCGCGTGCCAAAATGGGTACATCAGAGCGTGACAAAAGGAATGGGGGGATGCGCCGCGACTTCTAGCGAATTTGAGAATCAAAATGGCTACTGACCAAATTTGGCGGTAAATAGAGCTCAAAATTTTGCAGTTATTGTCACCACCCTAAAACAGCGCTTGCATGTAGGCTCCCTACGCGGACACTGGCGTTGACGCTGGCACTGTCCGTGGCACTTATCGCGGCGTTGCGGGACGAGAATTAGAGGACGAAGTGGATGATGATGAGTGGGCGAAGCACCGGGGGATGATTAGGGCAAAACGCCGGAAGCGTTCTCCGGAAGCCGGCTTCGGGAACCGGAAGCGGAACCCAAAGTGGAAGCGGAACCGGAACCGCAAGTGGAAGCCGGCTTCCAGTTGCGGCTTCCGGAAGCCGGAGCTTGGCGTACATATAGACGTTTTCACGAGGGCGCTTCCGGCGGTCTGGCGTGGAGAGTATGTGTCAGTGTTGCCTGTTCGGTCTGGACTGTGAGCTTGCCTTGCGCTTGCATTGCGGAGTGGTAGCTTTCCTTCGATGTTTCCGTTATTTTTATCACGAATTACTTACGCTCGTAAATAATGGCATATACTCATCAAAAGGCTACAGGCCAGCACTGTGCAGTTTATGGGTGCACAAAGAACCAGCGGAAAACATTGTCTCTGCGTTCACAGGCACCCTGCGCGGCCTGCCCATAAAGTTAATAACTTCAACAGTGTGGTGCTGCATCGAGCTCACGCATCTTTGAGCGTTGTCTATGTGCTTGGGCAGCAAGAGAATGCAAAAACGAACGTGTCAACCTCATCAGCGCGGCCTAGCGCCAGTGCTAGAGTTCGGGAACCGTAATGCGCTAACTGTGCATGGCGCAGAAACACGCTAAATGAGCCCGCGCAAGTTAGAACGTAAAAATGGTATTCGCATGGGTACGCGCGGACAATAGCATCATACTTTCAAGAATAACAACAACGAGAAAAAAAAATTATTCGCACAGTCGATCAAGTGAAATACTTACGTGCGTGCAGTGACCGCTTCGCTGACCACTAAGCGCTTTTCACTCACGGTCAGTAGTGGTTGCAGTCAAACGCATATGTATTTATTCGACAATTGTCAAGACTCGACATTACTTTATTATGAACATTGCACAGGAACTAGAGAAAGAGCAGAGATGGCCCTAACGCTGCAATATTATTGGCTTATTTCGCTTCAGAGATAGCGCACATCAACAATTCTTTCCGTACGCGATATCTTCAATACAACTTCGCGCACGATCTACGTTAAGGTTCACCGTGAGCGAAGCTTGTTCCAAATTCAGACATTCGAAAGAAAAGCCATTCCAGGTAAACAAACGTAAAAAATAGGTAAACAAATATATCTTTATAACAAGCCATGTTATAATCCCTATTGGGATTGACAGTATGTATAAATAAATAACTACTAAATACTAAAAATAAAAATTAGCACCTGGGCTTTATCAGTTGCGCTGGTCTGTGATCACTGTCGCGCGTCGGTTCGCTGCAGGTACCGCGCTGCTCGATCGCCACGCTTATGCTTTGACATTTGGTTATAAGCACACTGCACCGCACCAGATCCAATAAATTTTGCATTATTGAGCTGTTCAGTTGCGTCGGAAGCGTATGGAGTAACCACCGCATATCTATCACCACTGACACGCGTCGTCAGGCCGCCGGCGCCTGGTTCTAAGAATTGCCCGACAGCTACGTACGCGCCTGCTTTCGCTAAATGAGGCAACCCTCAACCGCGAAACCTAATGGTGATCAGATTCATCGACGATACGGTCACATGTGTCCAGAAATAACAATGAAATATACCGCTGATTAGCACGCCAGGTCTCGACGAAGCAGACGCGGCTGCCGCCGCTACCGACGACGAAACACCACATACACTGGCTGGGCTTGCTGTTGCCATGGCACACCACACTGAGCGCTCACGCGAGCACGTGAAACATGTAACAAGCCGCACAAGACAAGCGAAACGGAAGAAAACAATCGAAATAATGCGCGGCGAAGATCACACAACCGAAGTGCGGCCGGCCTGCTCTCGCAAGGCGCACAGTCCAAAATGGTGGCATAACATGTTCTGACGCTAGACGTCGCCCGCGTCGGCAAATGGCGCTGCTCAAACGTCGATTTGTGAAAAGGTCTATACTATACATATACATACAAGGAGAGGAGGGGGAGGAGGATGCGCATGCGTAGTGCGGGTGAGGACGCCGCACGGCGGATGGAAGGGCGGACAGAGCCGCCGGCAAGAAATGCGTCGCATTTGAAAAATATTTTGCATGATGCCATAAACCGCAGGTATCTATGTATCAAAGTTTTTTTTTCCTTTCGAACAAAGGGTAGTTTATGCGGACACCCCATAAATAAGATTGAGGTGGAGCATCCTGATCACTCATCACGTCGTTGCACAGCGTTAACATACTATCCGCGCAAGCACTTCTAAATGATCAAAATAGCAACAAGAATCAATCCGAAATCTAAGGCTCGATCTGTGTACCATGTGCCATGCCTCCGTTCCTACAAGACACAAAGAAAAGTAAATTTATTTATCTTTCCTTGTACTAAAGCCATTAGCTTAAAAGGCCTACGTCAAGAACAAATACATTCTTAAATCACATACACAATTCCATAGCACTCGAACGCTTGTATAACATTTATTCGAATACTGCGGAAACCGCGACACCGGCGGCTACCCGCGGAAACTACCCTGCGGAACGCGAGAGGGTTTGGAAGGTTGTTCGATACAGCATACGCGAAGCGATGCCAACGAGGATTCGGCTCCATAAGCGATGCGTAGAGGTCGTGCGACTCCGTACAGTTTGCATACCACAGCGGTGCCCAAAGCTTGCTGTCTCGATGACAAGTATAACTCCAGTGCCTCCACCGCGTTTTCAATGTCAGCGCATCACTCGCTCTCCATTGTAGCCGTCGGTGCTCCTTTATTATGTGAGTTGTCACGATGTAACGCTACCCGGATGGTACGACTAATGTCCCTAGACAAAACAAAACTTGTTTTATCTGAGGACCTTTACTACGACGGGCATTAGGTACGACTGCTTGCTAGACGCGTGCGTCTGAGCTCGCGCCATTGCCGTTCCGGAGGATGCGGTAGACGCTTCACGCGTCTGTCAGAATTATTTCCTCCGACTTCCGTCGGGAGGCGCCACCCCGATGGTAACGACACATCAACCGATCAGCCGTAGAGAATAAGCAGAGTCGATTAGTGCATTGGTGAAAAAAAAGCTGGGACGAGATTGATACGACCTCATCTCTTAAAATCACTGGTCGCGGTATAGTAGATTTGGAAAAAATAAATATTAAGGAGAGGTATACAAATTGCGAGATAAAGACACGTATAGCATAGCTGATTTAAATCAAGCAGGCTAGGTGACTATTTGTCACCGCCCTGTTCCAAAGGGGATTCCATTAAATCATCATGATAATCTCTCCCTAACCAGGTGCGAGCGCTGGACGAAGGGGGAGAGTAGGAAAGGAGGATAGGAGAGGGTTGCGAACAGTTTGATCGACTATATCTGGCTGGCATTGAAAAATAGAGGCGCTGGTAATTGGTGACACCAATTTGTTTGGTGTCACCAAGTTTGGTGACACTTTGAACGAGCACACTTCGGCTTGCTGGTTGTTACTCCGGGGTGGGGAGCTAGACGGCGAAAGCAACTCTTTTTTGTATGAATGAAGATGTCGATCAATACAGCCATTGAACTTGATATGATTCTCAACATTTAGACTGCTAGAAAGGGTTACAATTTAATTACAAAAAGGCCCTATTTGCAATCACTGCAATGGAAGGAGATATTCTTTCTTTGACACGTAACTCGTTTTGATACAACAACATACCATAAATGTACAAAAAATTTAATGAATACAGGCAATGAACACATCCAAAATTCAGACAGTCCATATTGCAAACTCCATGTCGGGTTATTTCACGGGTGCTGAAGAAAGGCCCTCGAATCATGTTTTTGCTTCACTGATGCCTCGGCGACACTCACAACAGTTCAAATTACCAAACCGTTTCCTCATTATTTGCGCCGCCTACGCACTGAATACTTATCATTTATCTAGAAGCTCCTATGCAGGTTACACTGTTCAGCGCAGAGAAGTGAGTTAGTTCATCAGAAGCCCTTGGTGTCAAGTACGCTCACAGCCAAGCGTCCCCGAACATTTTCGTCTGACAGCCCGCGGATAACATTAACAGCTAAGTGAACTCGTTCAAAGTAACAATACATTTAACTGCCTGAGTGAGGTGTGTGCGGACCTGATGTTGCAGCAAATACCTTTTAGATGCGGAGCATCTTATAGCGGCGGCCTGTCCCACGGCGTCGTTGGCGTCGGTGTCGGCGTCCGGCACACCTCTTCTCATTCTCTCCACGCCAGCTGTGCTATAACGCCTCTCTCCTCTCCCCCTCTCCACGCCATCTGTTCGATAACCCCTTCTCCCTCCGTGTCTTCATCCGCCACCTGAGCGATAGTGCGCGCATGCGCGCCTCTCTCTCTCCTCCTCCTCTCCGCGCCAGCTGCCGGTGCATGCGCCGCTGCCTCAGTTGCTGCTTCGGTTTAGTCACGCTGCGCCGTCCGATGCGCTGAATGGACGCCAACGATCTGTCAACGAACTGTATGGCACATCTTCAAACAGCAGCAGCCAGTTCATTAACAGAACCGCGAGCACCTCTGAAGACAAGGCTGCGCAGAGAAGAGCTCGCGACGCAGAACGTAAACGTCGGCGACGCGCAGCGGATCCAGATTCAGTTCGCCAACGCGAAGCCGCTTCGAAACGTCAGCGTCGAGCAGTGGATTCCACACTTCGAGAACGCGAAGCCGCTTCGAAACGTCAACGTCGAGCAGTGGATCCTGAGCTTCGAGAACGGGAAGCCGCGTTGGTTCGTGAACGTCGAGCAGCAGAAACTGAGGTTCGGGACCGTGAAGTTCTACGTAAACGTACGAAGCGAGCGGCGGAACCCGACCTTCGAGAACGGAAGCCGCGTTGGTTCGTGAACGTCGAGCAGCAGAACCTGAGGTTCGGGACCGTGAATTCAACGTAAACGTACGAAGCGAGCGGCGGAACCCGACCTTCAAGAATGTGAAGCCGCGTTGGTCGTGAACGTCGAGCAGCGGATCCTGAGCTTCGGCAACGTGAAGCAGCGTCGGTTCGAGAAGTCGAGCAGCAGCACGGCGTTCACGCGATGTGATGGTGACCAACCAAGTTAAAACGTAATAAAAACGTAATAACACCAAGTTAACAACGTTAATAACACCGTAATAACAACGTAATTAACGCCGTTATAACGACCGCGATGCTCCGCATCAGCCCATGGTTCCCCTCGGGAGATGGTGTAATTTGTTTCGGCTCGGAGACGCCGACGAAGTGTTTGTTGTATGGAACGCTGCTTTTCTGTCTCTGCGAATTCCAAGCTACTTTGTAGGAGACGCCGCTCCCATAACTACGGCGATGGATGTGCAGTCACCTGGAGGGGTGCCGGGCCCTTCCACGTCAGCAGGGGCCGCGCCGAGAAAGCGGTCTAGTCACCCGAGTGACACTGACAGCGAGGAAACTGTGATCTACTCACCGACCAGTGATGAGACCTCGGATGACAGTGACTTCGTGCCCGTAGCAAAGCGCAAAGCAAAGAGAAGACTCATCAGGACATCTCCTTCCGCAAGTAAGGCTACTGTGATCCCGACGCGAAAGTCATCGGAGCACACAATTTTATTTGTGCCTGTGGCTGCTAGCGACAACATAAACCGGCTCAACCGTCAAGCTACATCTGTGGCGCTCGAGGCCCTTGCTCCGGGTCAGATCAAAGATGTCAGAATCAACGCCCGTAAGAACATTCTCGCTGTAGATGTCGCAGACCGCAGCGCGCTGCTAGATGTTTTGAGCAACGTCAATGTGTGGATTACATCAACGTACGCTGCTTCAAACAAGATGAACCTACCTCTACGACCGGTGTTGTGTATGATGTAGACAATTCCATAAGCGATGCCGACCTGCCTATACCCATCAAGCCGGCGACAGAGGGAATTGCCATATTGCAAGCCCGTAGCCTAGGGAAATCGAACTGCGTGAAGCTAACTTTCAAAGGAGACAGCCTACCATCACACGTCAAGGTCGGTCACTTTCGACAAGTAGTACGGCCTTTTGTGCCAAAGCCGCTTCAGTGCCGGAAGTGTCAAAGGATAGGGCACGTTAGTGCAGTTTGCACAAAGACAGCCGTGTGCTCACGATGCTCTGGGTCACAACAGCTCCGACGCCTGTCGTGCAGAAAACCAAAAGTGCGCCAATTGCCAAGGCTCTCACGACACATCACACGCATCCACATGTGAAAAGGAGATGAAAGTCTTGAGGCAAATGGTCAGGGATGGTTCGTCGCACAGGGAGGCTGCCGCTAAAGTGCGACGCCGGCGTTCACATCGCCGGAGATCTTCGAGGAAACCCACTGCTATTGCTAAGGATGCACCGCGTCCGCCGACAGTCCACACACTTCCACAGACAACTAGCAATACTAGCAGCGAGGATCCTACGCAGAAAGTCTCGAATGTCATTGCCTCACGCGAGGAGTGGCCTCCGTTGCCGAGGCTAGACCAACCAGCGGAGAAGCTACATGACGCACGCTCGCCGAATCATACTTCACCTTCGGACAGCAGCCACGAAGACGACAAACAAGTTGTCACCATGATAAGGGCTCTTATGAACACGTTCCGTGTTCTCCTGACGTCCATACAAACTCCGGCGGTTCGAGGTGCGCTTGAGATACTGGATGCGCTGAATCCGGTACTGTCCAGTCTTGAGAAGCACCATGGCTGCTCCTCTGCACTCGTTCCTTAAACAAGTCAAGGAAGCGTTTATCTTCCAGTGGAATGCCCGTGGCCTTAAATCCCGCATTTCGGACTTTCGTGCCTTTGTTTTTAAGAACAAATTTCCAATCATCGTTATTTGTGAGCCAAACATTAATAGCGCGATCCGTTTATCAGGATATGAAGCTTTCATGTCTGGCACCTGTAGCGACCGCAGCAAAGTCATCGTTTACGTCAGATGTGATTTCACTTATGTGTTACACCCAGTGGCACCTTATGACGAGAATCAGTACGTATGCTTGACCGTAAAATGAAGAACGTCACACTCACGCTAGTAGGTGCCTACATTTCACCTTCGAGCCGATTTAACAAAGCAAGACTAAGTGCAATTTTAAAATCGACACCTGGGCCATGGGTTATTACCGGCGATTTCAATGCCATCATCCGCTATGGGGAAGTTTAAAGATAGATTGCCGAGGACGACATGTACTAACCTTCGCGTCGAACCATGCACTCTGCTGCCTAAATGATGGAAGTCCCACTTTTCTGCAGGGATTGACTTACAGCAGCTGCCTGGACTTAACTTTTGTTTCAAGATCCCTCAGTAGCAGTGTGAAATGGTTCTCGGACAACGAAACGCATGGTAGTGACCATGTTCCAACATATGTTAAGGTCGAAGGCATCGGCAAGTCACACTGTACCACAGTTCAAAGCATCGACTGGCCGAAATACACGCTCCTCATGGAGCAGGTGTGTGAAATTCTCAGAACTGTGTGCCTGGAAACATCGAGGAGCTAATTAATGACGCTGCTCAAAAGGCCACAAGCGTTTTTAGGCCTACACCAAAGTTTTGTGACTTCGAAGCGGAATTGGAACGCCTCCGAGCAATTCGCCGTCGCGCTGAACGACGCTACCGGCGCACCAAGTCCATCTACGACTTAAGGGAGTCGAGACGCATACAGAAGAAGATCCAGCGTCGGATCAACTTACTGTAGTCTCTAAGGTGGAAGAGTTTCTGTGATTCTCTTGACCCCCATAAACCCCTGTCATATATATGGAGGACGGTGCGCGGTCTTCGAACATCGCCGCAACAGCGCCACCCCTTCAAATGCCTGGCTCTCTACCAATGTCGCCGAGAGATCGACGTAGCGGAGGACTTCTGTTTGAAGGTTGCCGGCCAACCGTCCTCGTTCACCACGCATGATTCCTATGATGTTCCCATCTCGAGGGATTCTCGTATGGACAATCTGCTTTCGACCGAGAGTTGCAAGCGGCATTGGCAGCGTGCAGACGTTCCTCATCGCCTGGACCTGACGGGGTGACGTACGCAGCTCTTGCCAACCTCGGTCAAACAGCTCGGCAAGCTCTTCTGGACGTGTACAATAATTCGTGGCATGAAGGAGTGGTTCCTGCTGTATGGAAGTCCAGCCGCCTTGTGCCTCTGCTCAAACCAGGCAAATCACTTCTAGACGTGGCGTCGTATCGTCCCATTGCTCTGGCCAGTTGTCTAGGAAAGGTGATGGAGAGGATGGTGCTTACACGTCTGGAGTGGTACTTAGAGCGATACGAGATATACCCTGACGCTATGGCAGGCTTCCGACGCGGACGTTCTTCTATAGACAACGTCATAGATCTTGTCTCGTCGGTTCAGCACGAAAAATCCCTAAAGAGACTGTCAGCGGCGATGTTCCTGGACGTTAAAGGCGCTTATGACAACATAACTCATCGAGCCATCCTGGACGCTATGGGCGATGTTGGCCTAGGTGGCCTTGTTTTTCGATGGATTATCAGCTATTGAAGGACAGGTCATTCTTTGTGCAAACAGAGGATGGTATGACATCGCAGCACAACACCTACCGTGGCGTACCGCAAGGTGGAGACTTGAGCCCCACTCTATTTAATCTAGCGCTCATCGACCTAGTTCATTCCCTTCCGCAATCCGTCCACGTGTCGATCTATGCGGACGATATATGCATTTGGTCATCAGGAGTTACGCGTCCCCAGGTGCGCGCCAGACTCCAAAAAGCGGCCACAGTTACATCAGGTTATCTCCGAGCACGAGGTCTGGAGGTGTCATCGGAGAAGTGCTCCATGGTCGCTTTCACGCGCAAAGCAATGAGACCGTATGTTGTCAAAATTAATGGACAGCCAATCATCTACGAGAAGATGCACCGTTTTCTAGGAGTGACAATCGATCGAGACCTCTCCTGGAGTCCTCATATCTCCTACCTAAAAAAGAAGCTGACCATGGTAACCCATGTTCTCAGATTTCTCGCGGGAAAATCATGGGGTGCATCTGTGAGGGCGATGCTCCAACTCTATAATGCACTCTTCCTGGGTCTCCTACGCTATAGCTTACCTGTACTGAGTGGGACCGGTAAGACCAACCTCCGTGTCCTCCAGTCTGTGCAAGCTCAAGCTCTGAGAATATGTCTTGGCCTTCCCAGGTGTGCATCCACGGCAGCAACAATAGCCATCGCGCATGATCACCATCACTACGTACATTCAAGTCGATGCTTTAAGGATGCACATCCGGCACTTCCCGACTTCCATCACATCATTTCGCCTCCCATCCTGCCGGTCGACCTCGTTCAGCGTTTAGCAGGATTATTGCCGCCAGCCATGGAACTTTACCCTCGAACTTCACGCCTGCAGCACGACCATCTCTACCACTGTGGTGGTAGAGATCCAATCCAAGCCCTTCTTGTAATTCCCGGTATCAGAAAGAAAACGGATATGTCGTCATTCGCCCTCAAACAAACCGTGCTTTCATTCATGCATGAAAAGCACAGAGAACGCACCCACGTTTACACGGACGGTTCTGTCTCCTCCAAAAGTTCAGCTGGAGCAGTGGTAATTCCCGTGAAATCTGTCACCATCCAATTCAAGACGTCTCACATTACATCATCGACGGCTGCAGAACTCGCAGCTATCCGTGCTGCTCTGGAATTTATTGGTCCCAAATCATCACAGTCATGGTCCATCTTTTGTGACTCGAAGGCAGCTCTCCAGTGCCTGCTGTCCCCTTTCAACCACGGACCTAACGCACAATTAGTCGCAGACATCCGACTAATTCACCATCACGCAACCGACAAGGGCACAACATCATCTACCAGTGGATACCGGGTCACTGCGGAATTTCGGGAAATCACAGTGCGGATGACGCTGCCCGATCGGCCCACGATGGTGCCCCTATTGTATCCATACCACTGTCGAGAACAGACGCAGCCACAAAACTTCGTTCCCTCGCACGCGAGCTTACGCAGACTCTGTGGAACACCAGTGACTTCAGCAACGCACGCCTCAACAGATTGGATCCATGTCTGCAACTCCGTCTTCTACCAGGGTTACCACGAGTGGAAGCAACACTTCTGTGCCGCCTGTGGCTCGGCGTGGCATTCACGAACGCCTATTCCTTCCGCATTGGAATGGCTGACAGCCCTGCTTGCGACAACTGTGGCCGCGAGGAGACAATCAAGCACCTACTCTGTGACTGTCCCCGCTACAATGTGGCAAGAAAAGTGCTCGCAACTGCGCTTGAAAAACTGGGCAATCGCCCCCTCACAGAAGAAAAAGTTTTGGGACACTGGTGTAGACGGACTTCGGCACTCAAGGCCTTAAGGGCTCTGCTGAAGTTTTTAAGGGCTTGTGAATTGTGCGACCGGCTTTGAACGTTGTAGCGCGTAGGGTCGCGTTATTGCGCAAATTTTTTTACTTCAATGTTTTTTCTATCTTTTATTCCCTTTGCCCCTTTCCCCAGTACAGGGTAGCAAGCCGGTATTCACACTGGCTAACCTTGTCTCTTTCTTTCTTTCTCTCTCTCTCTCTCTTGTTTCGGCTCTCTCACACGTGTTCGATTGATCGGTGCGAGTAAGATTTTTTGTCGTCAAATTAAAAGGCGTCTATACAAACGCAACGTTAAATCACGCAACTTAAATGCTGGCGAATTCGTCCCAAAACACGTATTATTGCTTTTTAAGTCACGCGATAATCTGGGGTGCCCGAAAGTTTAGATACTGTCGTGGAGCGCTCAAGAATGTCAGCCCTTCTCATCTCTCGCTACCCTGATGATAATTATTAATATGATGCTTATTGGTGTAGGACCAAGTAGGGCCAAATAGCGCCAAGCTAATGTTAATGAATTGGCAATGTAGCGATTAAGTACGAGGCAGACGTGGTGTGGTTGTACAGGGGTCTTAAAGGCAGTCGCTGTAGAAGTGCGTAAAATGTATGTGTAGTCAAATGATGGCCATAACTTATAAAGTGTACCATGAACGCAAAAGTACCATTACTGATGGATGATAAGGTAAACTAAAATATGGCAGTGGCGATTGTTTATGAGAAGCCCTACTGCCCTAAAGGGCTTGAAACTCAAGGGACTTGGAGGCATGTGCTTTACAAAAAACTATGGCAGCTGCATCCTTTGGCGAGAGGCCGTGCTACAAAATAATTTACCTAATAACCTATAAAACAACACCATGCATGAAACTCGGAAATGCTTTGGTGTGAAAATATGGTTCTTAACGAAGAAACATAACCGCATGAAGAGGAATATGGTTGCGGTATGCTAGAGGAACATGATTCTTCCTCTTTTTCTCTCGATCAAAGATAGGTAGAACACATCACGAGAGCATAGGCCGGCAAAAAAGGCACGCTTGCCGCAGCATGAAGTAGGCAGAAAATAGGAAACATACCTTGAGAAATTATCCAAGGTTACAATACTGGTTCATCCAAAGATTAAGGATGAAGAGAACGTTGGCTGTCATATTTACATGAGGAAAAGGATACCGCACCTAGAAAGCGATCAGATCCCACGCCCGGTGGGAATCGATGTTATGTGAAGCAGTGTGCGGGGAGCCTACCAAGTTAACGAAGCTACCATGAGACCACCAAGACGTAGGCGGCTTTTTCCTGATCTACATGACATGCATGTCATGACATTCATTCCATTAGTCCTCAGGAGTCCCTTTAGCTACACCCAAGAGACCTTAGGGCGACAGCCTTAATCATGCACATGACTATGACTTCGACCATCCATATTTAGCCTTGTCCTTCACTTAGTACCACATCAGAACCCATTCTATATATTGCGTTTTGAGTATTAATCTTTTTTCGCTGAGTCAGTCTCATTTTTTATTAGTCATGGTCATGACTATGACCTTTACGAGTCCTTTAGAGTTTCCTTCACTTAGTGCCCACGTCCGAACCTATTTGAGTGGTTTTATTGCGATAGTAATTATATGGACACTTCAAGCAGATTTCTGCCGTCGGCGTGATGATCGCCGTCACTGTGAGGTTTCGTATAAAGACTGAGCGCGATAAAAACGTCGCCGCGCGCCGTATGAGCGAGTGCAAGCGCGTGGGGACGCGCGCTTTCACGAAGAGCGTACGCACGGTGAAGAGCAAGCGCGACTACCGTCGCGCGAAAGGCCGTAGGAGTATGGGAGGTGGGAAGAAGGGAGGGAGGTAGGCGGGCGACGCTCTGCTGCGGCACCAAATGCCTATCTTGCAACCGGGCGCAAGGGGACTGGCGACTCAATCTCCCAGGCGAAAGGGGAAAGCGGGAAGGCAGCGGGAGGGAGGGGGAGGGCGGCTTCTACTCTGCCAACAACTGCGCTTGTACTTTGCGCCGGTGCGGGCTGTCGCGCGCACCGTATCTTGAAAGCGATCTCCACACGGCTCTGGCCTATGTATGCGCTGTATTTTCGCCGCCCAGTTTCCGTTGAAGCGATAGACCACAGAAACTTTCGCTCGCTACGGCGGCTACGCTTGCTCACGCCAGCATTTTGACAGTGGTTGTCTGCACTCATCGAGTGTGATTTATTCATGTTTGCTTGTGTGCGCTGATACAATGCTTGTAAGTTCAGTTAGTAAGCTAATGTGTCTAAGTTTATGCAGCCGGTAAAACTACTATCCCTACTCCGTATGGCTCTCTACTAATTTGCTATCGCAATTGATGCAAAACTGCCACATTTTCTTGAGTGTTGTTTTTTTTTCGCAGTCATAGTTATTTTTGTTGAGCCATGCTCACGACCACGATTTCTACCATCATCTTTTTAGTGTTTGTCCAGTCCGAACCCATTTCGGTTTTTGACTGTTATTTCTTTTTTACGAGTCATTGTAATTTTTGCCAAGTCATGGTCATGACTATGACTCTTACCAGCATTCGTTAGTGTTTCCTTCACTTTGTACCCTCGTCCTAACCCATTTCAGTGGTTTTTGACTGTTTATTTTTCGCTGCGTCATTGTCATAAAATACATGATACGTATGTCATGACATTCATCTCATGACATATCACTTTTGTTCGTCATACACTCCTGTCATACTATGCCAATTTTGGTACCTACCAAGTTAACGAAACGACCATGAGAGCACCAAGACACGGGCGGCTGTTTCAGACCTACATGACACGCATGTCGTGACATATAATTTTTGTTCCTCATATACCCTGTTAGAGTATGATAATTTGGTACATACCAAGTTAACGAAACGGCCGTGAGAGCACGAAGACGTAGGCCCTATATAGATAGATAGAGATAGATAGATAGATAGATAGATAGATAGAGAGATAGATAGATAGATAGATAGATAATGTTAAAGTAGCAGATGTTCGCCAAGAAATGCTTCGCATTTATAATATATGATGCAGTTCGCGACAAAATCATGGGTGAGCATTCCTTGCCTGGTGTGGCAACGGTTTAGCCTATTTCTGAAAGAGAGAAATTACAGACTCTGAAGGAGATGGCAGAACAAACGGACCAGTTTGTAGAAGCACAGGGATTGGAAAATTGGGGAAACAGTGTTAGAAATCCTCCCATTGCAGAGGGAGATGAGCTGAGAGAGAGACCCCAAAGGGTGGGCGCAGGCCCCAGAAGAGAGGTTTCCGGGGTGGTCAACCCCGGTCTCATTGTCGTGTGGGACGTGATGACTAATGCGAGCGGATATATTGCGAATGGTGTAACAAGAGTGGACAAAACCGAAGAATGTAGACGCAGAACAGAAAAAGTGTTAGCGGTTACAGCGCCTAGTGACACTAGCGAAGCTCACAGGTCCGTAGAAAAGGAGACATTAGAAGTTGTAAGTGTAGCCATTGTAGACAAGAGAGAGCCAGTGATAGAAGATAAAGTAGAGGGGAGGAAGGCTACCGTATTAAGAGACACGGATGCGAACACCGTAGTCGTAGGGAGAAGTTTAATACCTCCAAAAAGCATAACGGGGCAGGTGAGACCTGTTATGTTCGTAAACAGATCGGTGAGATACCTGCCAGAGACTCAGATCCATATAGCACGCCATATTGTCACGTAGTAGTGACGGTAAAGAAAACAGTCGTAACACTGTTTATGACGAAACTGGTTGTTTATTGGGCGAACCTGTGCCCACAAAAGCAAGCGACACTCAAAGCACAACGATAGCGGCGAACACAGTCGGCGATCGTCGAAAATCTGATCAGTGGCGAAACGCGTTGGCTTTTATACATGAGTCATCGAATGTTCCAGGTTATTCCCTGGTGCCCGCGTGTCTTCCAGAAAGTTCTAGACAATTCGCGTCGGTCATACAATCTGATAACATAAGCGTCGGTGAATACAGACAACGGAAAGAAGCCTCGATAACGTTCGAGAAACTTCCGACACATGCAGGCGCGTCCTGCACCGTGCGATAACGGTTAACATTTGTGAGCCGGTGAAGAGCTGTCACTGGTGAAAGATAAACATGTATACGTGTCAATATTATACCGGAATGGCGACAGCCAGGTGCGTGAAAGACCCCCTGTATATGACCTGATCTTAGGTATACCAGGAGCGAGAGGAGTAGAGTACCCAATGTGGCGCAACGCACTTACTCAATCAAGCACACCTAGGAACTGGGATGGCATGAAGGTGAATAAAGGTCAAGAGGTCAACATGCCTATACTAGTGAGACAACTTGCTATATCCGTGGAAGAGCTGTGAAGGCAGCAGAGAGAGGACAGGCCACTTAGATACGCGATGCGAAGGATCGGTGGTAGACCTATGCGAGAAGAGGTTGAGCAGGAGTACATATGAGCAAAAATGGCCTGGGACACAGAAGTTTTGGAGTGAGGGCAAATGCATGAGGCAATTGATGCTGCCCATACAACTTAGAAGAGGCCTAATGGAGAAGTGTTATGTTAATGGGCACACAACGAGAAGGTAGGTGGTAGCAGCACTAACCAAAACGGGTATTTTGGCCGGCAGTACACAGGATGCACATAGTTTTGTGAGTAGGTGTTGTGAACCACATGAAAGAGCTGATAGTGATTTAGTGCTTTGAACAGTGTGTACTTGTATTATGAGAGGTCATATAGTGCTCTCGACGATGAACTTCAGAACAATACGAACAGTTGAGTGCAGTGTATTATGTGGTGAAAGGTAAATGTGCGCGACAGTTTGGTGGTGACTAGTGAGCCATCAGTACACAAGAAAACGCAGGGTCCTTTAATAAATTGGTTGGGTCCCAAAAGTGTGTACTTTGTAATTGTATAGTTTACTTATTAAATAAACTTTCAAACTTCTAGAGTTCAGCTCGCAACAGAGAAGGCCGACAGAAAGCAGTTTTTCGATAAAAGCCGGTAGATCCCACGCCCGGTGGAATCGATGTTATGTGAAGCAGTGTGCGGGGAGCCTACCAAGTTAACGAAGCTACCATGAGAGCAAAAAGACGTAGGCGGCTCTTTCGTGACCTATATGACACGCATGTCATGACATTCATGCTATGAGTCCTCACGTGTCCCTTTAGCTACACCTAACAGACTTAAGGCGAAAACCTTAGTCAGGCTCATGACTATGACTTCTAGCACCATCCTTTAGTGTTTGCTTCACTTAGTAACCCCGTCCGAACGAATTTCAGTGTTTTGAGTGCTAATATTTTTTTCGCTTAGTCATTGTCATTTTTGCTTTGTCATGGTCAAGACTATGACTTCTACCATCATCCTTTCGTGTTCGCTTCATTTAGTACCTACGTCAGAACCCATTTCACTGGCTTTTCAGTGTAAACAAATTTTCGCTGAGTCATGGACGTTTTTTCTTAGTCATGCTCATGACTATGACTCTACCACCTTCCTTTAGTGTTTCGTTCACTTAGTACCGACGTCCGGAGCCATTTCAGGGTTTTTGAATGTTAATGTTTTTTTTCGCTGAGTCATTGAGTTTTCTTCGCAGTCATGCTGTAACTACGATTTTTACGACCAGCCTTTAGTGTTTCCTTCACTTAGTACTGAAGTTCCAACCCTTTCATGGTTTTTGAGTGTTAACCTCTTTTCGCTGAGTCATTGTCATTTTGCTCAGTCACGGTCATGACTATGACTTCGAAAAACAACCTTAGCCTTTTCCTTCACCTAGTAGCCCTTCCGAACTAATCCCATTGCTTTTAAATGCGAAGCATTTCTTGGCGAACATCTGCTACTTTGGCAGTATCTATTTATCTATCTAGCCGCCTACGACTTTGTGCTCTCATGGTCGTTTCTAACTTGGTATGTACCAAAATTGGCATACTGACTTCACTTTGTTGCTGACTACACCGCCGATTCTTCACCATTACGACCCAACTGCGCCGGCAGAGGTTCACACCGACGCTGGTGTCAGCCTTCGTGCAGTCTGGCCCAACGGAAACCCACGAATGAGGAATACGTCGTGGCTTATGCCAGTCGTACTCTTAAAAAGCTTAGATGAATTACCCCGTTACAAAGAAGGAATGCTTAGCCATCATTTGGGCATTGGGCAAGTTTCGTCCTTATCTCTACGGCCGTCCTTTCAGCATCACTGACCATCAAGCCCTTTGTTGGTTCTCCTCACTGAAAGACCCGTCGGGCCACCTCGGCCGTTGGGCGCTTTGCCTGCAGGAATACAACATTCCTGTCGTATACCACTCCGGTCGACAGCATTCCGACGCTTCCGCACTCTCCCGCTCGCCGATGACACTGATTGGCTTCTCTTTCGGTTTCTTTTTTGTCCTCAGACTCGTCACTTCTAGCCACTATCGACATGCCCTCCGAGCAACCCAAGGACCCATCACTTGCCCTGCTGCTCGACTACCTTGCCGCTCCATCGGTCGTTCCTTCAACGCAGACGTACGCCGTCAAGCAGTCCACCTCGCCCTGCGAGACAACACCCTCTACCGCCGCAACTATGTCTAAGGTCGGAAATGGCTTCTAGCTATCCCTCGTCACATGCGCTCCGATATGTGCGTGCACTTCCATACCGACCCTCAAAGCGCCCACGCCGCTGTCCTAAAAACCTTCCACGAGGCTGCATCAGCGATATTACTGGCGTGGAATGCATCGGTGTGTCCAGCAGAACGTGCGATCATGCACCGCCTGCTAACAAAGCAAGACCCCTCCACAGCACCCTCCTGGCCCACTACAGCCGCTACCCTGTCCTGCTCGACCGCATAGGCATCGACCTCTATGACGCGCTCCCATACAGCGGATGTGGAAACCTTGGATTATCGTTGGCGTCGATCACCTGACGCGCTACGCCGAGAATGCGCCCCTTCCCGCCGTAACCGCGCGTGACGTTGCGATGTTCATTCTTCGTAACTTCGTCCTTCGCCACGGTCAGCCTCGAGAACTACTCAGCGATAGGGGTCGTGTCATGTCTGAAGCAATACAATCCCTTCTTCACGAGTGACAGATCATTCACCGGAAGTCGACCGCGTATCACCACAACGAATGGTGTCACGGAGCGGTTCAACCAAACACTCGTGGCATGTTGAGGATGTACGTCTCATCCGACCACACTAATTGTGACACCGTACTGCCGTTCGTTACGTTCGCCTATAACACACGACGCAAGTGACCACAGGTTTTCCACCTTTTTTTCTCCTGTACGGACGTGAGCCTTCGTGTCCACTGGATACTATCCTGCCCTACCGACCTGACGCCAAGTGCACGACAATTTCAGAAGTCACCTGATACGCTGAAATTGCCGCCAGCGGCTCGTTCGCTGACAAGCGAGTATCAGGGGCGTCAGAAGATAAGACGTGACAGGGATCAGGCCACCCCCTTCCTTGCTGGTTCCCTTGCTTGGCTATCGATACCACCTCACATTGCTGGTTTTTTTCTAAACTACTTGCGCATACCACGGTCCGTACCGGATCATCGACGCCTTGTCACCTGTGAAGTATACCGTGCCCAGGCACAGTCCAGCCAACTTGCGTAGCGCCGAGAAAACCACAGGTACACCAACCTATTGCGACTTTCTTCAAATCGTGGGAAAGATTGTGGACATATGGCGCGCATTAGCGCGTGACAAAAGTCAGGATGCCAGAAAAACCACATTAGACCTTACGTGAAATTTGCGACTGGCGTTATTCATGAGATACCGCTGAAATGTGCTAAGTCCGACGTGGGCCAAACGGGGAGATGTGCCAATGGCCGGGCACGGGAGCATTAATTGTCCATCATGAACAAAGTAATGCGCACTTACCGGCGCATTGCATGGTTTGCTTGGCCGGCAGGTGATCCACAGTACTGCGTCACATTAAGATAATTGGCAGGAGTGGTGAACGCAAGCGATAGAGAACTTTTGGAGGCTTATCACATAAAAGAGAAGGCACAGTTGTATTAATGATACGTCTGTTTTCTGTTTGATAACGATATGAAGCTGTTAAGAACGTCATGTAATCGCCTTAGACGACACTGACACACGCCTGCGCATTTGTTGAATCCCCTGCTCTGCTGTAAGAATAAAACAGTTGAAGTTCAGCGCCCGAACTATCGTTTCCTACTTCTCTAAGTCTTTGTTTTCCTGCTAGCGCAACCAAGTATTCCTTGACCGTGTGCTGACACTAAACGTGCAGACTGTGCAATGTAGCCGCCGCGTTGGCTTGGCGGCTACAGCGTTGCACTGATAAGCACGAGGTCGCGGGTTTGATTACAAGCGTGGCGACCACACTTCGATTGGTGTAATGCAAAAAAATGCAGCTATTCCCCTCTGTGAAAGTGGGCAGCGGATACTAAAAGACTACACAAAGGCGACTGTGCGAGTACATGCAAAATGAACGTTATTGACAACGCACAACGCTGCGAACACGCACAATCGTTACTAGTAGCGCTCCACCTATCGAGGTTTCCAAATTGAAACGCGCCAAACGTCTGAAGATGCTGGCTTGCCCACAACAAGTTCCTAAGGTCGTTCGATGCAGTTTGCATCGAACATGCATGCATGCATGCATGCATGCATGCATACATGCATGCTTTAGTGGCGTAATGGTTTCAATGTTGGGCGCCTGTGCTAGAGGTTCTGTGCTCGAATTCTGCTAGCGAATGATTTTAATAACGTTTACTGAATTATTATTAAGCAGTACTTTCGTTGAAAATGACGATTTTACAAAGTACAAGAGAGGTTTAAAGCCAGAAAGACAAGTTTAGTCAATCCACGTATTCCCATAATTCCCATGCTGGCCGAAACGCCCCGCCCCGATATCTACTAGGGCCAGGGTTGCCTCTAGTCGATATTATATGACATTCTATGTATTGGTTGATTGCCTCTTGCTCCGCCAGGCGTCAGCACAAGCTTACGGGGGTTTTTTTTTGCCTCCTCATTGAGGGCGTGGGAGTTTTGAGGGCGGTCATTGGAAATCTCTGGGACGATAGGCTATACAGCTCCGCTGTATACGCACGTGCACTAGGCGTACCTTAAGAAACCCAAAGTGGTCAAATTATTCCGGGGTCCGCCCCACTAAGGCGTACCTCATATGATATCGGGTTTAGGCACGTAAAATGGCACAATATATATAGATTTTTGATTGCGCTCTTGTCATTGCGTTGGAGAGCGTCAGCACATTGTCCGTACAAGAACTTCTAAACGACCATAATAGCAACACCAAATCAGTCCGAAAAACACGGCTTGACATGTGTACCGTTCGCCATAGCTGCAATCCTACAACAGATATTAGCGTGAATTATCTGTCTTTTAGGTACTAAAGACATTCGTTTAAAAGGCCTACGTCAAGAACAAAGATATGCTCATATAACTTTCACTATTCCATAGCGTGCGAACGCTGGTATAAAATTTATTCGAATGCCGTAGAAGTGGCCAGAGCATCTTTGAAGGTTGTTTATTGTGGCATACGCGAAGCGATACGAGAGTGAGTCCGGCTCCACAAGCGATACGAAAGTATCTGCACCACAACTGCAGTATGCTATTTATACTTAAGAATGTGTTTACGTTCCGGATATATGTACACTAAGTAACGTGTAACGAGGTACTGGTGTAAATAAATTCCCTTTGTGCAGCATGCGCAGCAGGCAGCGGGCCACACATTTTGCTGTCTCATTGCATACACACGGACAAACTTCTGGGACAAACTGGTCGTTCTGGCGCACTTGTTATTGCTCCGTGGAAAAGAAATTGGATTCCACTGGCCGACTTAGAGCAAGTTTGCGTTTTCCACTGGTCAATTGGGATCAACCGGCTCCGCGATGGAGTGCTCCTCGTTGATCTGCCGAGCAGAGACGGATGTAACCGGAACTCCGATGACGCGTTGGCGTCACTTTCGGATTGGTCGGGTGGCTTAGCCATTTTCAGCTCTTTTTTTGAGGCGCCCATCTCAAATATCGCGCTTCTTCATTGTACTATATAGGGGGAGTGGTACAGGGCGGGCTTCCCGATGAGGAATTTTTTAGATGCGAGAGCATCTTATGCTCGCGGCAGTGTCCGTTCTGCGGCGTCCGCACCCATACGCGCATGCGCAACTCTCCCTTATTCTCCTCTCCTACGTTGGTGTGCGCTCTCCTCCTCGCCTCTCTTCCTCTCCGCCACAGGTGCGGCGCAGCCAATCATTGCATATAACTCTCGCTCTCTCCTCTCTCTCTAAGGGTACGCCGGAAGGCGGCGCAAGTGTCGCGGCGCAGTATAAAGCACGCGTTCGCTGTGCTTCCGTCATACTCTCTCTGTGCACGATGTGCGAAACGCCATGAACAACGTCAACGTCGGCGCTAGTTGCAGCGGCATCGCCACCGCCGCGGAGCAGAGGAAGGCTCGGGAAGCCAAACGTAAACGTTAGCGTCGGCAAGCGGACCCCAAACTTCGGGCCAGGGAAACCGAACGTAAACGTCAACATCGGCAGGAAACCCCGTACAAACGTTTCCTCTCTTCTCATTACATTCTCTCACTCTAACTTTTATTGGGTTGTGTTGCCAAGTGAAACGAAACGGAAACTCGATGCGCACCCCCCACGATGCTTTCGCATCCCACCATGGTTGCCCGTAGGGTGAGATGATGTGATTTTTTTATTGCGATAGCAATTCTATGGACACTTCAACCAGATTTCTGCCGTCGGCGTCGCCGTCGCCGTGAGGTTCCCTATAGATAAAATCTTCGCCGCGCGCCGTATGCCCGAGCGGAAGCGTGCGGGGACGCGCGCTATCACGGAGAGCGAACGCACTCAATCTCCCACGCGCAAGCAAGGAAGCAGGAAGCCAGCGCCGGAGGGAGCGGGGGGGGGGGCACTTCTACTCTGCCAACAACCGCGCTCGTCGTTTGCTCGCCCGCAGTCTCTTATCTCCACACGGCTCTGACCTTTATGCGCCGTGCATTCACCGCTCAGTTTCCGTTGAAGCGACAGACCGCACGTACCTTCGCCCGCTGCGGCGTATGCTTGCTGCCAGCCTTTTGACAGTTGTTGTCTGCAGTCATTCAGTGTGATCTATTCGTGTTTGTTTGTGCGCGCTCACACCACGCTTGTTCATTCAGTTAGTAATAGTCGGGTCACATTTTCCAACGCACGCTACACATGCAATGCTGCCCGGATCGGCAGTGCAGCGCTACAGGTGTGTCCCTTCGCACGCGCTGCCCACGGGAAGCGCTTCTCATCAACACCACCGTTTCACACGCGCCTTCTCGCGGTCATCGAGTCTCTCTTCATGTCGGTCTACTTACGCCGCAGCACACCTGCTTACTTAATCAGCTCATGTTTACTACAATTCATATTGCTACCAAAGCCGCTCACCTTACTTCGTATGACATTGCTGTGTTGCTATCGCATTCATTGCTTCGCCCTTCGGGCGAAACTGTCACATTTTTCTTCTTTGTGTGCAATTATTGCGAAAAGCGATAACAACGATAAGAAAATATGCGGCTTGTGAGCGTCGGTAATCCATTTCGAAGGGCCTTCCGCTTTAGCTTTGAAGGGAACCGGAAAAGGCCTAGCGACGATATCGGCGCCGTCGAGCGATCAGCGGCGGTGAGGCTGCCGCACAAATGAGTCCCGGTCTCATCCTCTCTACGTACGGCAAGGAAATCTCGCCGCTCGCGAGCAAAACCGCTGTCGAACGGTGGCCCGCGAACTCCGTGCCCGCAGCTGCATGGAGCTTTGACAGGCTGCAACTAGTTTTGATACTCGGTGGCGGAAACAGTGATTTTATTCCCCGCCAACCTGTAGTCAATAAAATGGAGAAAGAGCGAAGGAAACGACGCCAACGACGGTGCGTCGAGCAGACGACAGCTACTCAGCCCGTGAGCTCACCTCAGCCAATGGGCCCTGCCGTATAACAGCCGGAGCGTCAGGAAAAGGTGACGGCGTCCCCGCCGCAATTTCAGCGTTTTTTGCTTCACCTTCGGCGCTTACCAAAGCGTCCGCTGGACCCACTCCCCTATTCTAGAAGCGCTGCTAAATGCTGGCGGTGCAAATAATGAAATCGCGATATGGCTAGCGGATATGGCGGGCGCCCAACTTGCGCTGCGCTCCCCGCCAGAGCGTTTTACTTTTCACTGGTCGATCTGGATTGGGTCACCCCATGCCACACTTCGTTGCTCTCTCGTGGATTCAACACCCCGCTCTAGATCCACCAATGGAATTCACCATAAGTGACGCTTCTAGAGAGCACACTTCGACACACTGGAAGTTACTCGGGGAGCGGGTTATGTTTGGGAAGGCTTAGAACATTTAGGATTACAAAACCGTGCCCTATAATTAGTGCCGACTCTTCATTGAATATTTCTTTGGCTTTGGTGTTATAAATAGTTTTGCACGAAGAAATATAACCGGATGGAGAGGGATATGATAGCGGTATGATAGAGGAACGTCATCACCATCATCAGCCTATATTTATGTCCACTGCAGGACGAAGGCCTCTGCCTGCGATCTCCAATTACCCCTGTCTTGCGCCAGCGTATTCCAACTTGCGCCTGCAAATTTCCTAACTTCATCATCCCACTGGTTTTCTGCCGACCTCGACTGCGCTTCCTTCTTGGTATCCATTCTGTAACCCTAAAGGTCCACCGGTTATCCATCCTACGCATTACATGGCCTGCCCAGCTCCATTTCTTCCGCTTAATGTGAACTAGAACATCGGATTCCCCGTTTGTTCTCTGATCCACACCACATATGATTCATAGAGGAACATATGCAGCCTAAAAAGCGCAGTTGCAGCAGGATGACATAGACAGAAACTGGACAATGCACCGGTAGCAAAAAAAAATGGAGGACGCTTAAGCTTCGCGTTTAAGAATGGTACGCGATAGCGTTATCGGGCTCCGTTCGCATCACATTTTTCTTTATGAATAAGCTTCACTGCAACACACAACGTGAAAAATACAGCTTCTGAAGACCAAGCTAACACTGATTCCCTCAAAGTCAGCTTCACTTTTAAACAAAAATGCACTGTTGGGAAGACATATTTACCGGAGCAATTGAAGCCGTCTTATATCAAAATGTGAAGGCCCTACAACCTTTTTTTTATTACTTTATTAATTATTTGCTGTTGCCCTGAGGCTGGCGCGTGTCCAAAATTTAGAAAGGCTTGGTTTCAACATGCTCCTCAATGTTGCCTAGAACCAAAGCACAGCGAAACACTATCAATTGAAGGACGCTTAAGCTTCGCCTTTAAGAGTGGAACGCGATAGCGTTCAAAGATCCCTGGCTGCTTATCAGGCTTTTTTCTCGTATATTCAAATTACATTCCGACGCTATCACGCCTGTATATATAGGTTGTGGTTAGTCGTACTTGACGATTTTTGTGACGGATTCTACTTTACGAATGAAATTCAATTGTGGTTCGCTAACGCATTGCGCCATGCGGACGGCCTGTGTTGTCGGAGTGGTTTGAGATGATGTGGTTCGGCATGATTATTTCCGCCAGACGCAAATGCTTAACGCCGAAGCCGACACCGACGCCGGATTTCCTGCTACACGGGGCCCCTAACACTATCGCGTTAAAGTATATGGTGCCAGTAGGGGTTCAAGTAAATATTTAAGTTGAGAGAGAACGTTGACTGTCAGATAGGCATGAGAAAAATAAGGCCTACCTGGGAATATTTTGGAACTACATTACCTTTCAGGAAGGAGGTCTAGAACATTACAGCAGCATATCCTTGTCGAACATCCAGTACGGAATCCCAATTATCTAATCATTAGGCCACATACGAAAGCATGCCTCTCCCGTGCCAAAGTCGTGCTTTGAAATGTTTGGTGCGTGCGTCAGGAGCCAGTTTCTAACATTCTTTCACGTGACAAATAGTATTTTGAGGAGTAGGAGGAGAGAAAGAGAAGGCAGGGATGTTAACCAGAAATGCGTCTGGTTGGTTACCCTACTTTGGGGGACGGAAAAGAGGCAATAGGAAAGATGAGATAGAGAGAGGAGGGGGGAGGAAGGACACGGTGAGTTCGCGCATGCACACGGAGGACCTGAGCAATTCAAAGGCGTTAACACAGGCCAGTCGCCCTCAAGAAAGACAACAGTGCCTTCACAGCTTTGTGGGCCGACGAGCGATGGGGACGGTCTTCAAGGAGCACCAGCACGGACAACGGCCGATCGTCAAGTCGTCGCAATGCGTTCGATAATGTTTGTCGTTCCGACTGAAATCGATCGCAGTGATACTATAAATGTTCTATGTTCTCTTCGCTGCGCAGACGTCACACGTAGCACTTTTGGTCATTCCAGTACCCACAGTACTCGTTCGTGAAAGTCACCCCCAAACACAGCAAGTATAGAAGCGATGCCTCACGTCAGTGAATTCCGGGTGGAGGTCCGAGTTGGAGCGAAGGGTTCAGTTCGTGTAGCTTGGTGCGTCTTATATTTGGGATGTTCTACTCTGTAAAGAGAGCTTGCGTGCCAGTTGACGAAGCTGCCTTCCAGCGTCTGTCCTGGAAAAAGGAATGGGAACGCTGTGTTGTTCTTCATGTGACTGTCGGACAGCTTTGTCTGCGAGTCGTTTCCACTGATCCCCCATGCCAGGGAGCCCAGTGGAAATAATTTCGTGGCCTTTCTGTTTGACGTCGTAGTGAAGTTTGACAATTTCGCATGTTAGTTGTTGGTGAGCTCCATGTCGGAGAACTGCCTGCTACTTTGTAAAGCGGGTCTCGAGTCGGAAAACACGGCCCATGTACCAGGACTCTCTGCGTCTATAAATTGAAGTGCACTGCGCAGAGCCGTGAGCTCTGCAGCCGTGGACGTCGGGACATGTGAGGTCTTGAATGGCATTGTTACTCCTCTTGTCGGTATAAACACAGCACCGCCAGAACTGGTCTATGTAGTCGATCCGTCCGTATAGACGAGCACGTGGCCGCTGTATCTCTCGTACAACAGGAGCAAGCTCAATTGTTTTAGTGCAGACGGTGATAAATCTAACTTTTTCTGAAGTCCTCAAATTCTAAGTTGGACTTCAGGACGGCACAAACACAATGGAGGAGACACCAGCCTGGCCGGAGGTGCGTACCCCGATGTAATCGAGGCACGATATGGACTGACAGTTGTGCTATATGACGTGCGGGGTCTTTCCACGGTAGGTGCGGCGAGGTGGTGGCAAGGAGTCCGGGGAATATGCCTGACATGTGCACGCATTGCCTCGATGGCGATGTGCGTTGTGATTGAATAATCTTGAGCAATGGCGATAGTTTCAGCCGTTGACGCGCACTGCGTGGTACTCCAAGGCATATCCTAAGAGCTTGCGCCTGAATGCTCTGAATTGTACGCAAATTATCTTGCAGGTGTTGGATATAACAGGTAGGCGCGCTGTACCCGAGGAAGCCTACAAACAACACCCTGCATAGCTGTAACATGGATTGTGGATACCCCCCCCCCTCTTTCCTGCAAGGAACTTGAGAAGATGACAAATAGCCATCAGGCGCTTTTTCACGTGGTTGACGTGAGGAGTCCGGGACAGATCTGTCAATCACAACTCCCAAGAACTGTGACTCTTCCTGGACGATATCACTTGTCGGTTGATTGATATGCCATATGCAGACATTGGCTTCCGCGTAAATGCCACCACTGCGCACTTTTCCCACGTCACCAGTCCTTGTTTACGAAGGTAGCATGATGTCGATGAGGCCACCTTCTGAAGCCGAGCGCGAAGCTGAAGCCGTGTCACCCGACGTCCAGATACAGATGTCGTCGTCGTAGATAGATAGCCGAACGGTGCTTGGCAGCTTCTCGATGAGTCCAATAAGGGTCAGATTAAAGAGCGTCGGGCTTAGTACTCCGCCTTGGTGGACTCCGCGGCTACAGTAATACTGAGGTGTCGGGCCGTCCGCGGTGAGCACGTAGAATGATCGCACCTGTAGGTAGCTGCGAACCCAGAGGTATGTCTTGCCACCAAGTCCTATTCTAGCGCTTTAAGGATGGCTTCATGGGTGACGTTGTCGTAAGCTCCTTTAACGTCTCGAAACAGGCAGCAGACAAGCGTTTACAGGCCTTCTAGAATTCGACATACGTTACCAAATCGACAACGTTGTCTATAGAAGAACGGCCGCGCCTGAATCCTGTAACATGTCTGTGTAAATTTCATGGTGCTCTAGGTACCACTCCAGTCGCGTTAGAACTATCCGTTCCATTACTTTTTCTACACAACTTGCAAGCGCGATTGGACGGTATGACGAAATGTCCAAAGGCGACTTGTCAGATTTGAGGAGCGGTATCAGGCGACTTGATTTCCATTCCTGAGGAACGGTGCCTGTCTGCAACGAGTCGTTGTACAGGGGCAAGAGTGCCATTCGAGCTCGTTCACCAAGGTTACACAAAGCGCGGTATGTAATGCCATCTGGTCCTGGGGCTGAGGAACGCCTGCATAAAGCGAGCGCAGCTACAAGTTCGTCCAGAGAAAAAGGGCACTCCATACGGGGATCACGTGAGGATGGTGAATGGTCAGGAGTCTGCGTTCCAGTGGAACTTGCTACACCGGCAATCCTCCTACAGAAGGATTCTGCGACTTCAATCTCGCGGCATTGTAGGTAAAGGGCGAGGGAATTAAATGGGCGGCGCTGTCCAGGGGTTGTACGGAGGCCCCGAACAGTTCTCCATATAAGATACAAAGGCTTTCGGGGATCCAGAGACTCGCAGAAAGACGTCCATCGTTGTGAAGCCAGCTTATTCATCGACGCTGTATTTCTTCTGTGTGCGTCTGGCCAATCTTTGTGTGCCTATATCTTCGTTCCATGGCGTCGAAGTACGCGAAGTTTCTCTAGCTCGATGTCGAATTCGTTGCGTTTGGAGCTTTTCAAAGTCGAATGTGTGGCAACCTGTAAGACACCTTTTATTGCGTCCCCTAGGCTGGATGGCATCTCGTCTCGACAGCGGTCTTCCAGGATTGATTAAATTTCGGCCAGTCGATGGATTGGACGGCACCGAGCACTTGGAGCTAGTCAGCTCCTCAATCGTGAGATAAGTTGGGATGTGGTCACTTCCCCGCGTTTCCAAGTCCGAGAACAATTTAACTTCTGTTAAATGAGTGTGAAACAAAGCTGAGGTCAAGAAGCTACTATACGCCGTTCCTCGCAGATAGGTGGGGCTTCCGTCATTAACAAGCAAAGTTCTCGTTCAGAAGCAATCGACACCAATCTTCTGCCCCTCGAGTTAATCTTGGAGCTCCCCCAGAGGTAAAGGTGGGCATTGAAATCCCCATTGCTGTGGAGTCGTTGTCAAAATTTCCCGTAAGCGCTCGCAGTTTAGACGACTTGATGGTGATAGGTAGGCTCCAGAATTGTGAAGGTGACCTTGCTCTTCTTCACAGTCAACACACGTACTGGTTTTCATTGTCAGGTGGCACTGGCATGATGAACATATGTCAATCACAAGTATGAAAGCAATAACCTGCTGCATTGCCCCTGGGTGAAGACGTAATGCACTCATACCCGGACAGTCTGATGGGATATGACAGGTTTGGCTCACAAATGACAATAATTGGGAAACTCATTACGAATGCAAACTGTCCGAAAGTCGGACAGACGCGACATAAGTCGCCTCTGGCGTCCATTCAAAGACAGATGCATTCCTGGACCTCCTCTCTGAACGATGACTCCTGCGGGCATGCTTTACCCTAGGGCCGCAAGCACTGGACCCAGGCCCTCCAGCACACTGCAGCGCGCTCTCTGCGCCGACGGGGTTTTCTGTTGCTGAGTAGCACTCGCATAGCATCCACAGTGACCGCAACATTATTATAACTTGGCGATCATCAGTCGTCGTTGGGAGTTGGGTTTGAGGATGTCCGATGGAGGTGGCATTCGAGTGTCTGCGTGGCAGGTTGTGCACTTACTTGGAGTGCGGGCCACGACTTCGGGATGATCGACACTTGACATTTTCTTCCTTCACTTGCGCGGCATCTTTCATGTTGCGCTCCACGTTGATGGAGCAGCCGTGTGGCGGAAGACGTTGTGTTCCTTTGTGCGGTTTTCGTTGCATTTTTCGGTGGCGATGCCGTCGCCCGTCTAAGTGTAGCGGCAGCCTCCCGGCGAGGGAATGATCCCGAATCATGCGCTTTAGGACCGCGAATTCTTCCGCCCCTCAGGCAGTCCTTCGATGAGGCTTCGTGGGAACCGCCGCCAAAATTAGGACATTCAGGGCGGTCGCGCGGCAGGCGTCTTCCAAATGGGACTCAGCGCACCGCGGGCACACCGCATTGTTCGCACAAACGGTTTTTATGCGGCCAATCTTGAAGCACTTGTGGCATTGCAAGGGCTTCGGTATGTATGGTCGAACTGGATGGCGGACATGACCAACTTTGACGTGAGAGGGAAGGCAATCTCCCTCAAACACAAGATTCGCGCAGCGTGTGTTTCCGAGTCTGGTAAGATGAGCGATGAGCGTGCCTTCAGTTGCTGGCTTTATTAATATTGGCAAGTCGTCGCTCGAAATGGAAATGTCGACGTCATAAATGACGCCAACAGTGCCGTTACCGCCAGTAGCAATCTGTGGTCGCACTTGTACTTTGTCAATTTCTGCGACATTCCGAAGGCTTTGTAGTGCGCTACGATGGAAAACGTCTACAGCCATGACATTCTTCCGTGAGTTGATTCTCACATCCTCAATCTCATTCGGCGCAATACCCTCGAGTAACGTTGAAAGAACCTGCCTGTTCAGGAGCCGCAGATTGGTCGTGGGGTCCACGGGCAAGAAGAGCACAGTGTGCCGCCAGTGCTGTGGTGTATCATTTACGGTGGAGATACTTGCCGGGATGACGCTCGCAGCAGTCTTCTTTTTGCCTTTCGGCTCATGACAACCTTGAAGTCGTCGTCCGAGGAATCGTAGCTGTTCGAGTACAACTCGGTGGCCTCGCTGTCTGTGTCACTTGACTGGCTCCCGCGTTTCCTGGACGTAAGCCGGCCTGACGGCTGCGCGCGAAGGAAGGTCCTCGGAAGTATCTTCGTCCATTTCCGCAACGAGGGAGCGGTAGCTCCCAAAGATTGCAACGAAACAAAGCGAAAACGCAGACAACAGTGCAAGCGTTCAGCTATAGAATCACTTCGTCGTCTTCCCTCTCCTAGTATTTTGAGACGTTGAGTTATACTGTCGGGCTTATACAAGGATCGGCTCACATCTTTTCTTTAGGACGGTTGCCTTCACAGTATGGCGGGCCCACCTATCATGATATCACATAAAAATGACGAGCATGTTAGTTGTAATCTGCTGGCACCATTTCACATTTGTGAGTCCATCAGCGTCCGAATGAGCATTGCTAAATTACCGCTCACAGCATGTTTTGAGGCGTTGTTGGAAACGCTCACAATAATATTCAACTTCCGTTAGATATCAAATAGTGGAAGCGATTTCGTACCAGAAATGAATGAGGACCGAAAGTATTGAGTTAGGTACACAGAACGTTCGAAAGGGTGTTTTAGTACAAGTTTCCTTCTGCCGCATAGACAGTTTTCCGGGTATTCGCATTGTACTTGAGACGAGACGTTGTTTAAATTTTGTTCACATGTGAAGTACGATGCATGTATCGTAAGGTAAATGTTTAAACCATGTAAGTCAAATACAGCCATACGTGATGTTAATCATATCTCCTTACAAACTGAATGTGCCCCAATGCTAACAGATTGAGTGAATAGGGGGAATTTTGCGTTATAAGAGTGCATACATGAGGTAATGATGGGCTTCACAAAACATTAGTTAAGCAAACATTGAAAGCTGATGAAGGCGTTATCAGTAATGGTTTACACAGTGCAAAGGAAGTGTTCATGACACCAAGTTTATATTCGGTGCAAACAGGGAGATGTTAAGTGTAATTCATGGTTAAGTTTCAACATTGCGTGCTTATTTTAAGGCCCACATCATAATAAAAGTCGTAGCGAAGGGTCAATTTTAGATAATTTTAACTGGAGTGTCAAACAAGAACAAGACATAAACTGCCATTCTCAAAGAAGAACGCTCGTTATTTCTTTTCTTTATTGTCACATGACAGAGGTTTACGAGGCTCCGCTTACGTGCAATCGGTGTTACGCGAGCAAAGAAGGTGGATGTATCAGTCTCATACGTGAACATGCAGCTTCACCTAAAGACTCTCGCACAATCCTCTCGTTACCCACTCACACGTTTGCGGTTGCATTCCTAACTTTCAAAAAGCAAAACTGGTGAACATCACCGCAGAAGGAGCGTTTGCAATGTACATGTTCAACGTTTTACATTATTGACTTTTAGAGGTAGTTGGAGGAGGCTTACTTGCCTCCTCGAGATTTTGGCAGCGATCATCACATTGTTGAGACAACGATCGACGCCCCATCCAGAGAACCCAGAAAAATGACGTAAGTCGACTGGGACAAGTTCCGCGAGTTCAGACACGAACGCCGAACTGGCACAGAATCGATCGAGCAATGACGTCGCAACTAAAGGCCGACGTTAAGGCGGCCACGAAGGAAGTACAGACAGATCTGCCGGTTCAAAGCATGGACAGCCGACTGGCTCACATGCTTGAAGCCAAACAATCGCTCACCAGGAGATAGAAAGACAAATACACAATCGAAGGCTGAGGAAAATAATTGCTTCCTCAACCGGCTGATTGAAGAATATTGCACGCAACTATCTAACCAGCATTGGAACGAAGTGTGCGACGCCGCGGACGGCCGCATCAATAGCGGACGGGCAGCTGCTCAAACACTGTTTACACAGAACCAGAACCAAAGCGGACCAAGGTCGCACGTTGAACAGGATCATGCACGAAGAACTCAAAAATACCACGGAAAATTACCTCATTGATCTCGCCTACAAGTACCTCCCGCTGGCCAACAATGCTAGAGGCACGACCGCCGAAGCATATCACGGCAAGGCCAACCCAGAACCAGATCGGGACTTCTCAACCGAAGAGATACGCACAGTGCTTCAGAACCTAAACAGCAAGTCAGCGCCGGGGCTGGACGGCGTAACTAACATGGCACTTAAAACCTAGACGACACCTCCATCGAAACCCTCACTGAGGAAATCAACAAATTTGGAGAAACGCAGCACACCGAAGACTGGAAAACGGCCCTCCTCGTGCTCATCGCAAAGCCTGGCAAGGCGCCCAACAATAACCTCAGACCGATCTCGCTGACGTTTGCGTCAGCAAGGTAGCCTAGCACGTGGTCCTAAGCAGGCTCTCGAAACATCTTGAAGAAAAAGATATATACCTCACAACAATGATCGGCTTTAGACCCGGGCTGTCCACCCAAGACGCCATGAAGCTCCTCAAACATGAGATCATTGACGCAGACACGAGAGACGCGAGAGTAATCTTAAGGCTAGACCTCGAAAAGGCCTTCGGTAATTTATCACATGGCTACATACTCGACACAATCTCTAACCTCGACCTCGGCACGTGACTCTACGCTTATGCAAAATCGTTCCTCAGCGACAGAACGGCCACCCTCCGTGTAGGGGAAATCAAGTCCCAGAAATACAAACTGGGCAGAAAGGGCACCCCGCAAGGCTCTGTCATCTTCCGACGCTTTTGAACCATGCGCTAGCCGGCCTAGGCAAGAGACTGGATCAAATCGAGAACGTAAAATACTCCACATACGCAGATGACGTAACGCTCTGGATCCCCGGATCAATTGAGAACGCTCTACAGCAGGCGATCGACGCGATCGAGGAATACCTCGCTCCCACGGGTATGCGATGTTCACCCGCTAAGTCGGAGCTCCTCGTCTACAAACCATCGAGAAGCGGCCCCAGCCAAAAAGCGAAATCAGAGGCACACACGCCATTACTCTCAGAACAAAAGACGGAGGAACCATTCCGCACGTCAGCAAAATCAGAGATCTCGGCATGCTCATTGAGAGCAACGTCTCTAACCTTGACAGTGGCGAAGATCACCACAAAGTCGGCTAACGGCATGAATCTCATACGCGTAGTCAAAAGACAACACGGCCTTAAGGAAGAAAATCTCCTCAAGCTAACTAACGCCTTCGCGCTATGCCACTTCACCTACGAGGCGGCCATGCACAGGTGGAAGGTAGCGGAGAAGGACAAACTCAATGCGCAACTGAGGAAGCTAATCGAACTAGCACTGGGAATCCCCAAGAGCACCGGGACAGAGCTCCTGCTGCAAGGGGGTACACAATACACGCGTACTTGAAGAAATTGCCGAAGCTCAAGAACGGGCTCAATTGACAAGACTCTCTGGAACCAAAGCGGGTAGAGAAATTCTAGCCAAACTAGGTCATGACCCCACAGCAATCGAGACTCTATACGAAAGTGTTCGGACGGAGACACGCAACTCCTACATGGTTCGCCCACGGCCGCGCAACGTGAACCCCACGCACCGTCAACCCAGAAGGCTCGCACGCGGATCGTTCATCCTGCGCGAAATACGTGGTAAGATACAAGCCTGTTTCCTAGACGCGGCCCAGTACCCGTCCACGGTCAATAAGCAAGATCGAGTCACAAACGCTCTCACAGTCAAGACGCACAAGTCCGAGATAGCAGAACAGGTCGTCATCGCACTCGCGCTCACAGATCACCACCCACGTCTACAGTGATTCACGCTCGGCCGTCAAAGCCTCAGTTCAGAAAGGCGCCGTTGCAAGACAAGCACTGCAAATAATCAATATATCCGCACCACTGTAGCATCACACCATCTGCTGGTTCCCGGCACACATCGGAGAGATTGATGACGCCCCTCCCAATCTCAATGAGCTGGCTCACAGGAGCGTGGAAGACCTAACCCTCCGCGATGCCACCTATTCTGGTCGTGACCATCCCCGCGAGAATCGGGACCCTCGCTCCACATACAACGAGGTCACAAAGCACTTTTATCTAGACCGCGGAATATACAGCACCTCACAATAAGCTCACCAGGCCTCAAGCCATCACCTTCAGAATGCTTCAAACCAACACGTAACCCATGCAGAACAGACTAGATCACTACATGCCTGAGCTATACACAACTCATATTGTGAAAATTGCTTTAGAACAATAAACCTACATCACTTGATCTGGCCATGTGGTCGGACCCACGCAAACAAGAATCAAGATCCGCCAGGCTACAAAAAGCACTACGCAGCACGGACTTGGCGGAACAGCTCTGGGCCGTCCAGCGAGCCCACGATGCGACCAGGGAGCTAAAGCTCCCGGTCCCAACGTGGGAGTAGCCAGCTCTACGGGGCCTTGCGCCCCGTAGCTCGCAGGACCTTGCAATGAAGTTATCCCATCCATCCACGTGATATGGGAAAATGTTCAAAGGCGTCAGTACGGGTTTGTGAACAATTCGTTAAGTGACCACTTGAAAGTGCCATATGGTCAGTATCCGGAATGTTTCTTATAATTCCAAATAGAACTGAACATGGCACCGATTTCTGATTATGGGGAAATCTGCGGTGGGGGTCTCAACCTTCTGGGATCTCGCTGCCAGTCATCGCCAGGTGCACGACTTATTCTAAAAGTGTGAAGAGAATCTCGGCATCCTGTAGAGCATTGTTGCTGTCAGTATAGTTAGTGGCAGCAATCTAGGCTGCGAGTAAACGAGGGAAGTAGGAAGCCACCACCAATCTAGGCCTTTGACGGAAGGCTTTTGCTATTGTCACGTTGTAGCGACGGGCAAGAGACACTAGCGTAAACCGTGAATTACGCAAGTTACTCTTTATTGGGAAAACCTGTGCCGAAAAATAACGAGCAGCCTTCTAAACAACGAAAACGGCGAGCACAGTTGACGATCGTAAATCTGATCTGCGTGTGCAGCGCCTCGTCTTTTATACATGTCTCGTCGTAGGTTCCAGGGTAATCGTTCGTGCCCGCGTAGAGAATGCTACAAAATTGGCGTCTGGCATATGATCTGATTTCCCAATGTTAGGCGAGAACCACAAACAGATATAATCTACGGTGACATTCCAGTAAGTTCCAAACTGTACAGGCGCGTCTTACGCTGAGCGATAACTTTATGTGGTTAGGGGTGAGCTGTAGTGCGCGAGAAAACGAATAAAAAGCACGCGTGTCAATATGGTCCGTTTTATAAATCACATGAGCTGTCGGGTGTACTGGAGATTATCGGTACCGGCACTGTGAAGTGTGAAGAGGAAGTCGACGAACTAAGAGTGCGCGCTCGATCGGTGTCCAGCTGAGACTGCTCCGTCTTCTTGTACTTCAGTCAGACGCCCTGTGGACTTGCAAGAACATCCCGTGACATTTGGTAGAAGTGCTGGGTTAACGTCTTTCCCGACCTGGAGCTCCGCAGCCGTACGTTGCCATCTGCGGCCACAATGACCGACGACGAGCATGGGTTTCGCAAGTCATTTTCCTGTGAAACTCAACTTACATATCGTTTACACATGACCTCAATTCTATCCTTGACAGGGGTTCCATTGTTGACTGTATATCCTAGATTTTTCAAAAGCGTTTGACAAGGCTTCTTCATCAACTGCGTTTTTTGAAACTAAGTAACTTAACCTTGATCTTAACGTTCTTCAATGGCTGCGCTCTTTCCTCACCGATCGTTCACAATTTGTCACAGCTAATAACACTTCCTCCTTCACTTCTGCAGTTGAATCGGGCGTGCCACAAGGCTCTGTGCTGGGACATGCTTTTTCTCATCTATATCAACGACTTACCTGATAGATTACGTTCATCAATTAACCTTTTTGCCGACGACTGCGTCATATACCGCGAAATTAACAGTGACTCTGATGTAGGTCTTCTTCAGTCCGATATCAACCACGCTCTCGACTGGGCTAACATGTGGAACATGGAACTAAACACTAACAAATGCAAGTACATGCATGTTTCTCGCCGTAATACCACACTGCCCTCATATCTTCTCAATACTAGTAACCTTGAATCTGTGTCCTCTTACAAATATCTAGGCGTATTTATTTCTTCGAATCTTTCTTGGAAGTTGCATGTTGACCATATAACCAACAACGCTAATCGCATGCTGGGCTACATACGCCGCAATTTTTATCTTTGTTCTAGTTCTGTAAAATTACTTCTTTACAAATCGTTAGTTCGTACTAAACTGGAATATGCTGCATCTGTCTGGGACCCCAGTCAAGAGACGCTCATCTATCAACTTGAAGCTGTCCAGAACCGGGCGGCTACGCTTTCCAATTATCACCGTAACTCCAGCGTCACTACTATGAAAACAAGCTTATCGTTACCACTGCTATCACAACGTGGGAAAATATTCCGTCTTTGCCTATTCCATAAGATACATCATGACAACCCCATTCTTAAGAAAATTGATAACCCCCTCGTGTTACGTTTCAGCCCGCATCGACCATCGTCATAAGGTTGGTATTCCTTCATGCCACACCAACCATTTTTTCAATTCATTCATCCCCAGTACGTCAGCAAGTTGGAATCACCTTACCCGATCCGTCGTAGAAATATCTGATAACGCTAAGTTCAAAGCTGCTTTAACAAACCTTCTGTTGTCACAAACATAATTGTAGCATTGTCAACTTTTTTTTCTCTTTTTACCACGCCAATCTTTTTAAAACGTGTGTTCTGTGTTTTGTAGGCACATATTACTACTTCGAGCGTCATGTATTCCGTTTTTTCTGTTGCAAAATATTTATTTAGGCTTTGTTTGTTTAGCTGGTTTTCTCTCCTTGTGCTGTGCGCTACTTATTACTCTCCTTTTTTGTATTGATGCTACTTTATTTTTTTTTATTTTTCCCCCGTGAACCTCAATTATGCTAAGTTTTATATAATTTACTGCCGTTTCTTGTTTTCCACTTCTTCGAATGTAACCCACTCCCCTCTGTAATGCCCTCGGGCCCTGAGGGTACTGAAATAAAAAAATAATAATAAGTAATTGAGCTCTGTCAAGCTTCGACGAGCTGCGCAAACAGCGCCTTTCCACCCGTCGCACCAGTGTGCAATCTGCGGACCTCTCGGCCTTGGAGCCTGGATGCCTTAGCGCTGATCACTCTGGCTTGCTGCCGCAGATTCAACAATACATTCGGGAAGAAGTGGCTCGCCAGCTATCTCTTGTAGCGTGTGTTGCTGAGCCTGCTCCCACGCTAGAACCATCGCTCCGTCGTGTGATCCAAGCACAAGTTTCTGAGGCGCTCCCACCTCCCTCTCCACCACCGCCTGTGACTGCGCCTTTGACTTACGCTGCCGCTCTCAGCCGACCTCCTCCGCGACCGATGCCTACTACTTCCAGACCCGCCGCTAGTTTCTACTCGTCGCCACTTCCGGTACGCCCGGTCCACGTGCCCATATCGCCTTCCGGACCTTCTCTTAACCCTTGGCTTACTCCGGACAACCGCCCTATCTGTTTCGCATGCGGTATTCCGGGACATGTTGCGCGTTTCTGTCGCCGCCGTGGACTTTATTTTCGTCGTGACGAGCCGAACCTCGGCTACCTTCCCCAAGAGCCTTCGCATCGTTCTATCCCTGATCCCTCGGACTCGTTCTCGTCGCGCCCCCTTCAACTCTCGTCGGTCTCCTTCCCCTCGCCGCCGTTTCCTTTCACCCATGCTTCGCCGTTCCAGCTCTGGTCAGGAGGAAAACTGACAGCTGCAGTTCCCGAGGCAAGAACTGCGCCATCGTCGAAATTTTCAAGGCCTCATCTTTCTCCTCCTAACGAAATTGCCGTATTTGTGGAAAGCGTCGCGACAACACTCTTGTCGATACGGGGGCTGCCGTTTCTGTCATAAGTGAAGACCACTGCCGCAAACTCAAGAAAGTAACGATTCCTGTACCAGATATTTCTCTACGCACGGCAAGCTCGCAGCAAGTCAAGCCTTCGACCGCATGTACCGCTCGTGTTATGATTCAGGATGAACTATTTTGTAGAATTCGTAGTTCTATGCCGTGCTTCGCATGACGTTATTCTGGGTTGGGACTTCCTTTCCGCACATCATGCTGTTGTCGACTGCGCTCGCGCGCAACTGGCTTTGTCTCCGTTCCGTGACACTACCGTCGACCTCCCGAACCGTCCTCCTAAAGTGATCGTCACCGCTGACGTCATCATCGCTTCTTTTTCTGCCGCCTTGGTGCCCGTCTCTTGTGACTCTGCCCCTGCCACGACAGCTATTTTTACACCATCTGAAGATTGTGCGCGTCGACGGAACCTTCTACTCCCGTTTGTAGTCGTCACACTCACCGATGGTTCCGCTGCCATTTATGCGTGCAATCCATTTCCATGTCCTTCAACTCTCTTACACGGTGAATGTGTGGGGCGTCTAGACACTGTTGACGTCATTAGTCCATTTGACCTACCTTCCGATAGGTCGCCACTGCCTATTGGTGCCATCACTTTTGATACCGCACCAGCCTCGCGTTTCCCGGATGTTTTCTTGCATACCATCGATGACGCGCTTACGCCCGCTCAACGCAGTGAAGTTGTTGAACTTCTTGAACGTTTTCGTGCTTCTTTCGACCTCGGCCAACCTTCCTTGGGGCGCACGACAGCGGCTGTTCACCGTATTGACACCGGTCACCATGCTCCGCTGCGTCAACGTCCATACCGTGTTTCCGCAGCCGAACGCCGTGTCATTGACGAACACGTTGACGACATACTGAAACGAGGTGTGATCCAGCCCTCCCACAGTCCTTGGGCGTCTCCGGTCGTGCTGGTGCGGAAAAAGGATGGCTCAATAAGGTTTTGCGTCGATTACCACCGACTCAACAAGACTACCCGCAAGGAGTTTATCCCCTACCACGCATCGACGACGCCCTAGATTGCCTACAGGGAGCTGAGTTCTTCTCTTCACTGGATCTGCGCTCCGAGTACTGGCAAGTGCCGATGGCTGAAGCCGACCGTCCAAAAACGGCTTTTGTAACTCCTGATGGATTATAGAGTTCAATATAATGCCTTTTGGCCTTTGCAACGCGCCTGCAACTTTCGAGAGAATGATGGACGCTATTCTCAGGGGTCTTAAATGGCACACATGCCTTTGCTACTTAGACGACATTGTGGTCTTTTCTACCGATTTCGATACGCATCTCGCCCGCCTTGAGCAAGTTCTTGCCTGTCTCACGTCAGCTGGGTTGCAACTCAATTTGAAAAAATGTCATTTTGGTGCCCGTAAGTTTACGATCCTAGGCCACGTCGTCTCCAAAGAGCGAATTCTGCCTGATCCTGCCAAACTTCGCGCCGTTGCCGAGTACCCCAAGCCCACTACTCTAAAGGAACTACGGAGCTTCATCGGTTTGTCTTCCTATTTCCGGCGTTTCATCCGTAATTTTGCCTCGATCATCGCTCCCTTGACGCAGCTTCTTAATGGCACGTCAGACCTGCCGGCTTGGAACTCGGAGTGTGACGAATCATTTATGAGGCTCCGCCGGCTCCTCACGTCCCTCCAGTACTGCGCCACTTCGACCCCAATGCGCCTACTGAGATACATACGGATGCTAGCAGTGTCGGACTTGGCGTCATTCTCGCCCAACGCAACGATGTATTTGACGAGTACGTTGTCGCATATGCCAGCCGCACCCTAACGAAGGCAGAATCAAACTATTCTGTGACGGAAAAGAATGTTTGGCGATTGTTTGGGCAATCGGCAAATTTCGTGCTTACCTTTACGGCCGTCAGTTTGACGTTGTCACTGATCAACATGCCTTATGCTGGTTATCGTCCTTGAAAGATCCCAGTGGCCGCCTCGCTCGTTGGGCCTTACGGCTTCAAGAGTATGACATGCGTGTCATTTATGGCTCTGGACGCAAACATTCAGATGCCGACGCCCTATCCCGTTCTCCGCTACCTCCTGCCTCTGTTTGCTCCTTACCCCCACCTGCGATTTGTCAGCTCTTAGCTTCAACGACATACCGGCCGAGCAACGTAAAGATCCCTGGATCTCTCTACTCCTGGACTTCCTGTCTCACCGCTCACCTGCGTCTCTCTCACGCGCCGTGCGTCGTCAAACACAAACTTTGCCATCCGCGACGACCTTTTCTATCGACGTAATTACCTCACCGACGGCCGTCGATGGCTGCTCGTTATTCCCTGTCACCTGCGCTCACACATCTGCGCCGCTTTCCACGATGACCCCCAATGTGGCCACGCCGGCGTCTTCAAAACGTATTCCCATTCGTCTTCGATTCTACTGGCGAGGCATGTACACATTCGTTCGCCAGTACGTCCGTTCATGTGCAACGTGTCAACGCCGCAAGACCCCTCCTCAGAGTTCTGCAGGTCCCCTGCAACCTTTACCCTGCCCTGCTCGACCATTCGACCGTGTTGGAATTGATCTTTACGGTCCCCTTCCAAGCACTCCGGACGGTAACCGGTGGATCATTGTTGCCGTAGACCACCTCACACGGTACGCCGAAACATCTGCGCTGCCGGCGTCCACCACGAAAGACGTCGCTTGCTTCCTTCTTCGCCACCTCATTATGCGACACGGTGCTCCACGTGAATTATTAAGTGACCGTGGGCGCGTCTTTCTCTCCAATGTCATCGCGGCCCTGCTAAAGGAGTGCAACATCGTTCATCGCACCGCTTCCGCCTACCATCCACAAACTAACGGCATGACGGAACGTTTCAATCGTACGCTTGGCGACATGCTTGCCATGTATGTGTCTGGCGATCACTCCAATTGGGACCGGGTTCTTCCTTTTGTCACTTACGCCTATAATTCTGCCCCGCAAACTACACCGGCTTCTCTCCTTTCTTTCTTCTCTATGGCCGAGAACCTTCCTGCCTCTTGGACACCATTCTCACCTATCGTCCTGACGCTTCTGAAGTGACACCTGTTTCAGAAGCAGCTGCTTATGCTGAAGAATGTCGCCAACTAGCCCGCTCGTTCACCACCCAAGATCAGTGGCGCCAAAAATCACGCCATGACGCATCCGCTCCTAGTGCCCGCTATTCTCCCGGAATGCTTGTTTGGCTTCGGGTCCCGGCTACTTCCCCGGGCCAATCCACTAAGTTTTTGTCCAACTACCACGGTCCCTACCGCGTACTGCAGCAAGCATCACCTGTGAACTATGTCATCGAGCCTCTCGCGCCGTCTTCTGATCGCCGTTGCCGAAGGCGCGAAATAGTTCATGTGGCACTGCTTAAACCGTGTTCCGACCCGCCGATGCTGTCTTTTCCTAGGTCGCCAGGATGGCTTCTTTCTGTGCGGGGGGTGATTGTACTGGAGATTATCGGTACCGGCACGGTGAAGTGTGAAAGAGAAAGTCGACGAACTAAGAGTGCGCGCTCGGTCGGTGTCCAGCTGAGACTGCTCCGTCTTCTTGTACTTCAGTCAGACGCCCTGTGGACTTGCAAGAACATCCCGTGACACGGGATTCAAACCCAGACGGCAACGTGTCTCTAATCCCACCATGTCAAAATCGGACAAAAGCTACGCAGAGGTTTGGTCGCTGCCAGGTTTCAAGGTTGCGTGCTCTTGTCAAGCTATTCATTCCGGTCGTCATCTTCTGTCGCGAACAAAGGGAGAGAATGATGCGTTGCTCATCGGGAGTCACTGTGGTGAACATGCATGCCCACTCACAGAGGGAGAGTGTCGGCAAAGGGCGCAGCATGAGCGAACGAGAATCGGCCGTAAGACCATAGACTGACAGAATATGTGAAGACCTCGTAATGTAGTGTGAAGAGGGCACTTATTGAGAGGCCATTCAGAAGATGGGATGGAAAAAACATATCAGATAGATTGAGACCGCGAAACGATGAAGTAGATTTAAGTGAAACCATTGTTGAAGTTGCAACGCCTTGAAAATGTATGCAGTGCATTTGTAATGTTGTTTTCCGTTGGTAGAGTTTGAATTGTAGCCTTCCAGGCACCGTTAGTTCAACGTGTCATGTAGAAATTTCATAAAGAGAACCTATGTATTCCTGTGGGGCGTATTCAGTTTATTATCTAGTGAAATGCTAACCCTTCTTGCTTAATTCGGATCTTCGCAAATAATTACTGAACCTCTAAGGTTTCCTCTATTTCGAGCGTTGCACGTGAAACGTAGTAGCTTTCCCAGGTGTCCTAGGGGAACTAAACAAAGCAGTTGTATATATTAGGGGAAATTAAGGGGAAGTTATAAGTAATCAATAGGCAAATTTGAAAGCCTGGATGTTAGTTAAGGCCTCACAGTAATTAGCACTTGAAGTGCTGTAGAATATTTATAGCAGTCGAAACACTAATTTATCAAGTGGTTGAAAACATTATGAGGGGCGTTATACGCTACGTTTGCCGGTGTCTGGAAATGCAATGCCAAAAAAGTTAACGTTTCCGGCTTAAATAAAGGTTAGCAAAATGTAGTCGCCCCCCCCCCCCCCTATTTTCTTGCGTAATGGAAGGTGTGTAGTAAGTAAGTGAAGTAAGTAATTCACCTCGATGAAGTAAGCAAGGCAACTTTATTATGTTTCCGGAGAATGTTGGGCAAGTTAAGGTTGGGTTAGGTCATTGGACACAAGTAAAGTGTGTGGCTGAACTAGAGATGTTGAATACATCACGAGCGCGAGCGCTTCGGATTTTCATGAGTGCCTTTTACGACAGGAGCTGAATAAGCTTCCTGCCCTGGGAACATGTTAAAGGCCACCGATCTTTAACAAAGTAAGAATGGGGTAAAAATGCCGCTAATGAAATATCGATACAGTGTGGCGCTTGCAAAAGATTTGTTTAACAAGGGCTAAAATCTGTTACACTGGTTTTGTTCTGTATGTGTTCCCATGTAACGACAGAGCTTGACGTGACAATTTCTTCAAAGTGAAAATAGGGGAAACGGTAATGGCAACATATAGGGGGGATTTAATAGTTCGTGCGTAACTAGGAGTGCCGCGAATAATACTGAATCAGCATGTTTCCTTATTTAAGCGTTTCGAAGGTGTGTATTTGGTTTTGCCGAATCGCATTAAACCAAACCAGATGCTTTGTTTATATATATATATATATATATATATATATATATTGTGAGCATTATTCATACGCTTCATATTCTCATCTGTACATTCTCATCATCACCGTTTTGGGGCCTGGTAGCGGGGCTCTCCCTCGGGAGAATAAAGGAGAGTCTGACTGCCTAAACCTTGTCTCACAAGTGGTGGAGTCTGCTGTCCGGTTCCTTCGCCCTCTCGCTGCCGGTCTCTCTCCAGCTTCACTTACGCTACATCCCTGGAGCTCCGCTCGGGTCGCCGCCTCTACCAACTACACTCGACCATGTCTCAAGACCAGCAGGCCACTACCGCGACATCCACCTTGCCTGCTCCGGCGGGAACCCCTGCTTGGACGGTCACCACCCCTCAGAAGGATCCACCGGTGTTTGCTGGACTTCCCGGTGAAGACGTTGAAGACTGGTTGGAGCTATACGAGCGCGTGAGTGACTTTAACCACTGGAACGAATCTGAAAAACTTAGGCACGTCGCCTTCTACCTCACCGGCGTCGCAAGAACTTGGTTTTCTAACCACGAGCTCGATTTCGTCAACTGGAGCACGTTTAAGCACCACCTACGCCAGATTTTCGCGAACTCTTCTGTCCGCTCAGATATTGCCCAGAAGAAGCTTGCTGAGCGTATCCAGCGCTCGGGCGAGTCGTACACTTCGTACATAGAGGACGTGCTCACCCTCTGCCGCCGCGTGAACACCTCGATGCCAGAGCGTGACCGTGTACGCCACCTGCTCAAGGGTATTGGGACTCTGGCATTAATGCTCTTGTCGTGCTGAACCCCACTACCATCGCTGACGTCATCAGTACGTGTCAGCGCCCTAGATGAGCTTAATATGCTTCGCTTACACCCTGACACTTCTGATTTCAAGGCGTTCAACGACAGCGAACTACGTGCCCTCATTCGCTCCATCATCCGTGAGGAACTGCACGCCCACGCATCGTCTACCCCTCCTGAGGTCCATATGTCTACTCCTGGTGCCGGCCTCCGCCATATCGTGAGGGAAGAGATAGCTGCCGTGACCTGTCCACAAGTCTCGAGCCCGCAACCCATCCCTACGCCCACTTACGCCCAGGTTGCCTCTATAGTGCCACCCCTCCCGGCAGCCACCACAGCAGGCACCTACGCCAACTTATGCTCAGGTTGCCTCCCTGGTGCCACCCTTGCAGCAGCCACCACAGCAGCCGCCTGCAATGCACGGGTCCCTGAATCCCATCACTGCGCGACCACCACCTCATGAATCTTACAACGCATGGAGCCCACCTCGACCTGTTTGCTACTATTGCGGCATCCGTGGCCACATTTCAAGGTTTTGCCGACGCCGTCAGCAAGATGAAAGGCGTGGCTATGACGGGTTTGAGAGGGATGAGTTTTCTGGCCCGATCCCACAACGGCGGCGTTCTTACTACGATTATTATCCGCGACGTTCCCCATCTCCCCAGGAATTCAACGCTGCCGGTTCATTGCGTTTCTCGCGCCGTCGCTCTCCATCACCGATGCGGCGCTCCTCTTCCCCTCTTCGACCGGCTACTTCGTCCTCCGATCACCGCCCGGAAAACTAAATTGTGCAGCTTCAGGAGGGAAAGCTGCATCCATTGGACAACGTGAAACTCCTCCGATGCGCCCGTCAAATGTACTTGTGGTGTTTGTTGAAGGTATACGGACTGAAGCATTGGTTGACACGGGTGCATCGCTTTCGGTTATTAGTACTGACTTGTGTTCTCGATTGCGAAAAGTGAAGACACCATATAATGGCCCTCCCCTTCGTTGTGCTAATGCAGTTCTTGTTCAGCCTTCCGGTGTTTGCACTGCACGTGTTTTCATTGATGGTATCCTTCACCACATTCAGTTTGCCGTGCTATCTTCGTGTACCTACGCCATGATTTTGGGATGGGACTTCCTGTCCTCAGCGTCAGCTTTCATCTCTTGTCGCCAGCGCACTATTCATATGACAGACACTGAATCTTCGTTCGCTGTCGATGCTCACACACTACGTTTGGTCACGTCTACCGATTGTTTAATTCCCGCGGGCAATGAGCATATCTTAACGCTGACTTCCGACACTATTGTTAATGGTGATGTGTTTCTTGCACCCAGCAGTCACTGCATCTCTGGTGGGCTTAGCATTACTCCTAGCCTGGTGCGTTTTCAGGACGGTAGAACGTTCGTCGCTGTTCATAACCCTACTTCTTCGCCAGTTGTGCTCTCCCAGGGCACCACTGTGTCTTGCTTTACTGACACCGAACCTCTTTCGCTAGTACCTCTTCACACCGAATCACCACCTTTGTCTACCACTATTGATGATCATGCTGCTGCCACTGCTCTAAAGGACGCGATAAATCCCGATTTGACTGCTGCCCAGAAAGAAGACCTTTTGGCCCTACTGCAAAAACACAGCGCCTTATTTGACGTTAACTCCAAACTTCTGGGACGCACTTCTGTCGCAGTGCATCGCATTGAAACCGAAGGCAGTTCTATTGTACGCCGCCGCCCGTATCGCGTGTCTTCCGTAGAGCGGAAAATCATTGCGGACAACGTTGACGACATGCTTAAACGAGACATCATTCGGCCATCGTCCAGTTCTTGGTCGTCTCCTGTTGTGTTGGTCCGCAAGAAAGACGGCTCTGTACGATTTTGCGTCGATTATCGAGCACTTAATAAGATCACGCGCAAAGACGTATATCCGATGCCAAGAATCGACGATGCCATTGACTCCCTCCAGGGCGCTGAATATTTCTCAAGTCTAGACCTGCGATCTGGGTACTGGCAAATACCCATGGACGAAGCGGACAAGAGCAAGACAGCCTTTGCAACGCCTGATGGGCTTTACGAATTCAACGTCATGCCCTTCGGTTTATGTAATGCTCCTGCAACATTTGAACGCATGATCGATACAGTTTTACGCGGCCTTAAGTGGAAGACCTGTCTGTGTTATTTAGATGACATAGTTATTTTTTCTACAACTTTTCGTCAGCATCTTGAGCGTTTGGACGAAGTTTTCACATGCATTTCCAACGCTGGACTCCAACTCAACACAAAAAAATGCCATTTTGCCCGACAGAACATCAAAGTGTTGGGGCACCTTATCAGTAAAGATGGCGTTCGACCAGATCCCGACAAGGTTGCTGCCGTGCTTCGCTTCCCTCGCCCCGAAAATCAAAAACAATTAAGAAGCTTCTTGGGCCTGGCATCCTACTTCCGCCGCTTCATCAGTCATTTTGCTGCTATGGCATCGCCGCTGCACAAGTTGCTGACGTCGGGCACTGCTCTCACTTGGACAGACGACTGCGAGCTTTCTTTCGAAGCCCTCAAGCAAGCCTTGACATCCGACCCCGTCCTGAGTCACTTCGATGAGAACGCACCAACTTGTTTGCACACCGACGCTAGTGGCCATGGGATCGGTGCTGTCCTTCTACAGCGTGATACCACTACACGAGAGCGAGTCGTTGCTTATGCCAGTCGCGCATTAACGGCTGCCGAAAAGAACTACTCGATAACAGAACAGGAATGCCTTGCAGTAGTTTGGGCCATACAAAAGTTTCGACCATATCTTTATGGACGCCACTTCACAGTCATAACCGACCACCATGCCTTATGCTGGTTGTCGTCAATGAAAAATTTGTCTGGACGCCTTGGTCGCTGGGTGCTCCGATTACAAGAGTACGATTTCGACGTTGTCTACAAGTCTGGAAAAAAGCATCAAGATGCCGACGCTTTGTCTCGCTGCCCCCTGCCACTATTATCTTCGAGCACGTCTCTCCATTGCTCCCCACTTGATAATGCGACTAAGTCTCCACTTACGTTATTACCTCTAGCGGTTACTGACACGCCATCTTCTAATCGCGGAACTCAGTTCGCCTCGTGTCAACGTTCTGATCCCTACTGCAGCAGCATCATCCAACGCCTCTGCGGTACTATTTCTGCACCAAATGCCCGATTACGTCGACAACTGCGACTATTTAAGCTCGACAACGACGTGTTGCACCGCTACATTTACAACACCGACGGCCACCGCTGGGTACCTGTTCTTCCACGTTCGATGCGCACGCAAATCCTTGAAGCCTTTCACGACGACCCATCCGCTGGCCACCTGGGTTTCCACAAAACATACCACCGCGTTAGGAGCCGTTTCTTTTGGCCGGGCATGTCTACCTTTGTGGCCAAGTACGTCGCTTCTTGCGTCCAGTGTCAACGGCGGAAACGACCAACTTCACCTCCTGCTGGCCTTTTGCAGCCCATCCCATGTCCCGAGACACCTTTTGCCATCGTTGGAATTGACCTGGTCGGACCTCTACCCATGACGCCAGCAGGTTATCGATGGATCGTGACAGCTGTCGACCACCTCACACGGTACGCAGAGACCGCACCTCTACGCTCTAGTTCCGCCTCAGACGTTGCCGGCTTCTTTCTGGATGCCATTGTGCTGCGTCATGGTGCACCTCGTGTACTGTTGAGTGATCGCGGCAAGAGTTTCATGTCAACAATGATCGAAGAAGTACTCAGAGCATGTGGCACAGTTCATAAGACGACATCCGCGTACCACCCCCAGACAAATGGCTTAACAGAGCGATTTCATCGCACGTTAACAGATATGATAGCAATGTATATCGGGCCAAGCCACGACAACTGGGACAAACTTTTACCTTTTGTGACGTTTGCTCACAACACTGCCATCCAGCGGACTACAGGGTACTCTCCCTTCTACCTCGTTTACGGCCGTTCGCCGACATTCACCATCGACGCCGCTTTCTTATCTGCCCCAACTAACACCTCGGCCAGTATACCAGAACAGTTCGTCTCGCGACTTGACGAATGTCGTGACCGTGCTCGCTTCAACACAGAAGTCAGTCAACTCGACCGCAAGCAACGTTACGACATCTCTCATCGCGACGTCTCCTATCGTCCTGGAGATGAAGTGCTCCTTTGGACGCCCACTCGTACACCCGGTTTGTGTGAGAAGTTTGAATCGCGCTTTCTTGGCCCCTACATTATTAATGAACAAACATCCCCAGTGAACTATCGCGTTACTCCCATCGAGGTTTCTTCCGACCATCGTTATCGTGGTTCAGAGATCGTTCACGTTTCGCGTCTCAAACGATTTGTTCGGCGCCTCCCTCCTGGCTGAGTCGCGGCCTGGCTGGCCGCTTGCGCGCGCGGGGAAATTAGTGTGAGCATTATTCATACGCTTCATATTCTCATCTGTACATTCTCATCATCACCGTTTTGGGGCCTGGTAGCGGGGCTCTCCCTCGGGAGAATAAAGGAGAGTCTGACTGCCTAAACCTTGTCTCACAATATATATATATATATATATATATATATAAGTCTGTGTATATGTACAGTATATGTACGCGAAGCTTCGACTTGCGTTTCCGCTTGCACTTCCGGTTCCGGTTCCGGATATCAGAACCGGAATTTGGCTTCTTGCTTCCGAAGAACGCTTCCGGCGTTTAACCCGAATTATCCCCCGGTGCTTCGCCCACTCCTCATTATTCAATTCGTGGATATGCAGTGTTTTTTATAGTTCTCGGGCTTTAATGTTTGGAAAAACTTTTGTGTAGTACGTGTGAAAGAAGCCCACAAGAGCACGTGAAAAGTGCCATGTGAGTAGTTGGCGTGGCACTTTTCCATGTTTTATGTTCTTTGACGTTTGAAAAAACTTTTGTGTAGTACGTGTGAAAGAAGCACACAAGAGCACGTGAAAGAGCCATGTGACTATAGTTGCGTGGCACTTTGTGATGTTTTTCGGGTTTTATCGTTTGGAAAAACCTTCAGGCAGTACGTGTGAAATAAGCCACAAGAGCACGTGAAGTGTCATGTGAGTAGTTGACGTGGCACTTTTCCATGTTTCAGGTTCTGTAACGTTTGGAAAAACTTTTGTGTTGTACGCGTGAAAGAAGCCCACAAGAGCCTGTGAAAAGAGCCACGTGACTACAGTTGTGTGGCACTTTGTCATGTTTTTCAGGCGTTAACGCTTGGAGAAACTTTCAGACAGTACGTGAGTAATAGGCCGCAAGAGCCCGTGAAAAGTACCATGTGTTGCCGTGGCACTTTTTCATGTTTTATGTTCTTTAACGTTTGGAAAAGCTTTTGTGTAATACCTGTGAAAAGATCCCGCAAGAGCACGTGAAAAGAGCCATGTGACTACAGCTGCGTGGCACTTTGTCATGGTTTTCAGGCTTTAACGCTTGGAAAAACTTTCAGACAGTACGTGTCAAATAAGCCACAAGAGTCATGTGTGTAGTTGGCCTGGCATTTTTCCATGTTTTATGTTCTTTAGCGTTTGGAAAAACTTTTGTGTTATACGTGTGAAAGAAGCCCACAAGAGCACGTGAAAAGAGCCACGTGACTACAGCTGCGTGGCACTTTGTCATGTTTTTCAGGCTTTAACGCTTGGAAAAACTTTCAGACAGTACGTGAGTAGTAAGCCGCAAGAGCCCGTGAAAAGTGCCATGCGTTGGCGTGGCACTTTCTCATGTTTTATTTTCTTTGACGTTTGGAAAAACTTTGTGTAGTACGTGTGAAATAAGCCCACAAGAGCACGTGAAAAGTGTCATGTGAGTAGTTGGCGTGGTATTTTTCCATGTTTTATCTTCTGTAACGTTTGGAAAAACTTTGTGTAGTACGTGTGAAATAAGCCCACAAGAGCACGTGAAAAGTGTCATTTGAGTAGTTGGCGTGGTATTTTTCCATGTTTTATCTTCTGTAACGTTTGGAAAAACTTTTGTGTAGTACGTGTGAAATAAGCCCACAAGAGCACGTGAAAAGTGTCATGTGAGTAGTTGGCGTGGTATTTTTCCATGTTTTATCTTCTGTAACGTTTGGAAAAACTTTTGTGTAGTACGTGTGAAATAAGCCCACAAGAGCACGTGAAAAGTGTCATTTGAGTAGTTGGCGTGGTATTTTTCTATGTTTTATCTTCTGTAACGTTTGGAAAAACTTTTGTGTAGTACGTGTGAAATAAGCCCACAAGAGCACGTGAAAAGTGTCATGTGAGTAGTTGGCGTGGTATTTTTCCATGTTTTATCTTCTGTAACGTTTGGAAAAACTTTTGTGTAGTACGTGTGAAATAAGCCCACAAGAGCACGTGAAAAGTGTCATTTGAGTAGTTGGCGTGGTATTTTTCCATGTTTTATCTTCTGTAACGTTTGGAAAAACTTTTGTGTAGTACGTGTGAAATAAGCCCACAAGAGCACGTGAAAAGTGTCATGTGAGTAGTTGGCGTGGTATTTTTCCATGTTTTATCTTCTGTAACGTTTGGAAAAACTTTTGTGTAGTACGTGTGAAATAAGCCCACAAGAGCACGTGAAAAGTGTCATTTGAGTAGTTGGCGTGGTATTTTTCCATGTTTTATCTTCTGTAACGTTTGGAAAAACTTTTGTGTAGTACGTGTGAAATAAGCCCACAAGAGCACGTGAAAAGTGTCATGTGAGTAGTTGGCGTGGTATTTTTCCATGTTTTATCTTCTGTAACGTTTGGAAAAACTTTTGTGTAGTACGTGTGAAATAAGCCCACAAGAGCACGTGAAAAGTGTCTGTCATTTGAGTAGTTGGCGTGGTATTTTTCCATGTTTTATCTTCTGTAACGTTTGGAAAAACTTTTGTGTAGTACGTGTGAAATAAGCCCACAAGAGCACGTGAAAAGTGTCATGTGAGTAGTTGGCGTGGTATTTTTCCATGTTTTATCTTCTGTAACGTTTGGAAAAACTTTTGTGTAGTACGTGTGAAATAAGCCCACAAGAGCACGTGAAAAGTGTCATTTGAGTAGTTGGCGTGGTATTTTTCCATGTTTTATCTTCTGTAACGTTTGGAAAAACTTTTGTGTAGTACGTGTGAAATAAGCCCACAAGAGCACGTGAAAAGTGTCATGTGAGTAGTTGGCGTGGTATTTTTCCATGTTTTATCTTCTGTAACGTTTGGAAAAACTTTTGTGTAGTACGTGTGAAATAAGCCCACAAGAGCACGTGAAAAGTGTCATTTGAGTAGTTGGCGTGGTATTTTCCATGTTTTATCTTCTGTAACGTTTGGAAAAACTTTTGTGTAGTACGTGTGAAATAAGCCCACAAGAGCACGTGAAAAGTGTCATGTGAGTAGTTGGCGTGGTATTTTTCCATGTTTTATCTTCTGTAACGTTTGGAAAAACTTTTGTGTAGTACGTGTGAAATAAGCCCACAAGAGCACGTGAAAAGTGTCATGTGAGTAGTTGGCGTGGTATTTTTCCATGTTTTATCTTCTGTAACGTTTGGAAAAATTTTTGTGCAGTATGTGTGAAAGAAGACCGCAAAAGCACGTGGAAAGTGCCATAAAATTGCCATTGGACAAGAATAGAAACATACCAATATCACATGTGCAGCTAGTTACAAAGTTGCCTGTTCGGACACTTACAGCGTGTACGCACACGAAATGGTCCAAGCTTGCCTACTAGGTTAGACAGCAGCAAAGAGCAAGTTGTCAATTCGGGCACATACTCCGTGGCCCATATTGTCTGCTTGGCAAGACAGCAAACAACACATACTTTGGGGCCGAAGGTCGTAGACAACTTGGGTCAACGTTCATGTTATAGATACGTAAACTGCAAAGTGGGTAGAATTGCAAAAAAATGCTAATCGCATGAAAAAAAGAACAGGGCAGCGATGGAACCAAAGGCTGCCACCGAAATGGCGCAATCCATCGAGTACGTTGAGTTCTTGTCAACGCAGATGGGGGTTCTGACCCGACCTGTGTGCCCTTTGCAAAGCACACAGGCATACTAAAGGGTCCCGCCACCCATCGGCGGCAGGCTGACGCCCACTACCTCCCTGAGCCATTCCAGCCAAGTGTTCTTTACACAAGGCCATGGGTCAGGTGATGTTCACTAGCTTATTGGGGGTATATGTGTTTGGCGATACAGCGACACCTGACCCGTCGCCTTAGCGATAACCACGGACTGTTCGGCAACGTGTATCACTGGGTATGTGACCGAGAAAATAATTTACAATTCATCATCAACTTACATTTGATAAACATAAAATTTCTGCCAATATTTGTTTGCTTCCACCACATTTCATCTGCACTTGAATGATAATCGCATGAACATAGATATCATCACGAAAGGACGCGTCCTGCCTGGAATTTTAATGCGTGAGCATCTTGGGGTATTTCTCGCTCTTTCTGGGGGCTATTTATCCAAATCGTCAACCAGAAAATTGTAGGCCATCATGAAAAATTCCCAATCCACTGTTCCTCAGTACGTGCTATGTATTTTTTATACCAAGCCTGAAATATGCTTGAAAAAACACGTGAGAAGTGACATGTGAAAACTTGCGTGGCACTTTTAGGGGCGAAGCACCTTAGGGCCCAGCCTTGTCCCTTGTAGTCCGTTGTCCGTAGCTCTGGTTTGCATGTATACTGTGTATACCAGAGCATGTACATGTGTACTGCACACATGTACAGTATATGTATATATATGTATATATATATAAGTCTGTGTATATGTACAGTATATGTACGCGAAGCTTCGGCTTGCGTTTCCGCTTGCACTTCCGGTTCCGGTTCCGGATATCAGAACCGGAAGCTGGCTTCTTGCTTCCGAAGAACGCTTCCGGCGTTTAACCCGAATGATCCCCCGGTGCTTCGCCCACTCCTCATTATTCAATTCGTGGATATGCAGTGTTTTTTATAGTTCTCGGGCTGTAATGTTTGGAAAAACTTTTGTGTAGTACGTGTGAAAGAAGCCCACAAGAGCACGTGAAAAGTGCCATGTGAGTAGTTGGCGTGGCACTTTTCCATGTATTATGTTCTTTGACGTGTGAAAAAATTTTGTGTAGTACGTGTGAAAGAAGCACACAAGAGCACGTGAAAAGAGCCATGTGACTATAGTTGCGTGGCACTTTGTGATGTTTTTCGGGTTTTATCGTTTGGAAAAACCTTCAGGCAGTACGTGTGAAATAAGCCACAAGAGCACGTGAAAAGTGCCATGTGAGTAGTTGGCGTGGCACTTTTCCATGTTTTAGGTTCTGATGATGTGTGATGTTTATGGCGCAAGGGCCAGTTATGGCCAATAGAGCGCCATGCCAGTGTTTGTGAGTGTGCAGTGGAGCGGTGAATTCTGAGAAGTAGATGAAACGGGGCTGTAAAGGGGCCTAAAAATTATCGCTGTAAAGTGCGTAAAAGATAAATGTACTAAGATCATGGCAATGACTAATGGGGTGTACTATGATATGAAGGATGCATTGAGAAAGAACAATACTATATTTAAAATATTTAAGATGCAGTAATTGGCAGGAAGCACTACTGCCTAAGCAGAGCCCTTGAACCACAAGGGCCTGGAGGCATGTGCTATAAAAAACTATCACAGCGGCATTCTCTAGAGAGAGGATGCGCTACGAACTGATTGGGCTAATAACATGTAGCACAACATCGTTCAAAAAGCCGAGGATTGCTTTGGCGTTAAAAAGTGGTTCTTCACCAATAAACATCATGGGATGAAGAGGGATATGATAGCGGTATGCTACAGGAAAATACTTTCTTCTCTCCGTTTCGGCTTCCCGACACTCCAGCAGGACGTGGAGGACGGTCAGCCTCTCACCACATCTACCACAGGTTGGTGGTTCATCACCAGTGAGCAAAAAAATGTGGGTGCCGTACGTGTGTCCTATTCTGAGACGACAGAATAGGACATCAATTCGTCGTGTTTTCGTAGCTGAGGTCCAGAAACCTAACTGTGGTTTAATCATGTGAAGTTTATTATTTGTTTCAGCGTCCCACAAGTGTTGCCAGTGGCTTCGTAGCTTCTTTCGCAAGAAAGGCTTCAAGTCTGTTGCAGGAACAGCTACTGTATGATTACTAGTGTGCAATGCAGCTGATGTGGCCATTTGGTCAGCTCGCACATTACCCTCAATGCCTCTATGGCCCGGCACCCAGCATATAATGACATGCTGGTAGGATATATACGCTCTGCATAGAGTGGAATAGAGCTCAATGAGTACAGGATTTTTGTGTTTGCAGAGTGACATCAGGGCTTTCACAACGCTTAGAGAGTCTGTAAATATAACTGTTTTTTGAAGTTTTGTTTTCGTTATATGCTTCACAGTTGACAATAGTGCATAGGCCTCAGCCGTAAAGATACTTGTTTCCGGGTGGAGTACACCGGATTCCGAGAAAGATGGGCTGACGGCTGCATAATAAACCCCGGCATGTGACCTAGAAGCGTCTGTGTAAAACTCTGTACACGAGTACTTGGATTGAAGCTCTAGGAAATGCATTTTAATGTGTGCCTCTGGAGCGTCTTTTGTGACCTCTACGAACGATATGTCGCACTCTATGATCTGCCACTCCCACGGCGGTAACAATTTAGCAGGAGCCATAGGACGATGTTCAAGCCCTGGAACACCCATTTGCTCACTAAGATTCCTTACACGTAAAGAGAACGGTTTCCTCGCTGCAGGTCGGTTATGGAAGAGTGCAGCAGCGGCCATGTCGTTTATGGTGGAATAAGAAGGATGTTCGTTGTTTGCTTGTACTGTCAGAAAATATACGAAACTGCTATATGAATGCTGCAGATGGAGTGACCATTGGTTCGACTTTACATAGAGACTCTTGATCGGGCTTGTTCGGAAAGCACCGGTCGCGAGGCGGATACCCAAATGGTGAATGGGGTCTAGTATTTTTAATGCACTTGGCGTTGTGGAGTTTAAACTATAGCTCCGTAATCAAGGCGCGAGCGGACAAGACTATTGTACAAGTTTAGGAGGCATTTTCGATCACTACCCCATGTTGTGTGCGAGAGAATTTTTAAAAGGTTCATAGTCTTCAGACACTTTGTCTTCAGATATTTAAGATGGGGGATGAAGGTAAGCTTAGAGTCCAGAATTATGCCCAGGAATTTGTGTTCACTGCTCATGGATAGTTCCTCTCGATTGATCGTGAGATTTGGTACCGGTGTCACGCCTCTTTTGTTTGAGAAGAGTATGCATGTACTTTTCTGTGCGTTTATTTTGAACCCATTTACATCCGCCCATTTACACAATTTGTTTAATCCAAGCTGCACCTGTCGTTCACAGATAACGATGTTACATGATTTGAAACTTATCTGTACATCATCGACATACACAGAATAAAACATGCTTCGTGGAATCACTGTATGCAGGGAGTTCATTTTTACAATGAAAAGTGTGCAACTAAGTACACCTCCTTGCGGCACGCCAGCCTCCTGGGTGAATGTTCTAGATAAAACATTGCCCACTATTACGCGAAACGTGCGGTTAGACAAGTAGCTTTCGACTGTGTTTAACATATTTCCGCGGACCCCCATCGCAGAAAGATCTCGCAGAATTCCGAAGCGCCATGTCGTGTCGTACGCTTTCTCTAAATCTATAAATACTGAAAGTAAAAACTGTTTATGAATAAATGCATCTCTGATGTTTGCCTCGATGCGAACAAGGTGGTCTATTGTCGACCTACCTTCTCGGAAGCCACACTGGAAGGGATCTAGTATTTTGTTATTTTCTAGGAAACTGATTAAACGCCGGTTTATCATTTTTTCATACAGCTTGCACAGGCAGCTCGTTAGAGCTATTGGCCTGTAGCTGCTGGCTAAGGACGGGTCTTTGCCCTGTTTAAGTATAGGGATGACTATGGCTTCTTTCCATGAGGACGGGATACACCCAGCCGCCCACATGGCATTAAAAAGAGACAGGAGTTTTATCAGTGTTTCAGGGTGTAGGTATCTAACCATTTCATACATAATACGATCGCCACCTGGTGCCGAGTTGTTGCAAAAAGTGAGAGATGCTTTAAATTCGGCTAAGCTAAATGGTCGATTGTAAGCCTCACTCGAAGAACCTTAACGGTTAAGGGCCTGCCGCTCTTCGCATTCTTTGAACTTCAGGAAAGTTTCTGTATAATGTGATTCACTTGATACATATTGAAAGTGTTCACCTAGACAATCCGCCTGGTCTTCCAGGCTATCACCTTGGCTACTTACTAAGGGTAGAGGATGTGACTCCCGGCCTATTAGTTTATTCACCCTATTCCAGACTTTTGTTTCGTCGGTGTATGAATTTATACTGGAAATGTACCTTTCCCAACTCTCTCTCTTTGCATGTCGACGCGTTCTTCTGCCCTGTGACTTTGCTTGTTTAAAATTTATCAGGTTTTCAGCTGTTGGGGAGTGGCGAAACAATCCCCAGGCTTTGTTTTGTTTTTTACGTGCCTTTTGGCATTCATCATTCCACCAAGGCAGGCGACGTTTATTAGCCAGTCCATTAGTTTGTTGTATACACCTTTCAGCAGCGTCAATAATAAAACCTGTTATATACGCCACAGCATCGTCTATGTTAAAAGAGGCAATGTCATCCCGGCCTAAATATGTTATTTGTCGGAAAAGTTCCCAGTTAGCCGAGTCAACCTTTCAACAGGGAACGTGTGGCGAGCATCTATCTTGTTCTGTTAAGCCTAACATAATGGGGAAGTGGTCGCTCCCAAAGGGGTTCTTGAGAACGGACCACTCCAGGTAGGGCATTAGTGTACTCGATGCTATACTTAGGTCAATGGATGAATATGTGTTATGTGTAATGCTGTAATACGTAGGCTCTTTCTTGTTAAGTAATGATGCTCCTGAAGAAAACAGAAAATTTTCAATTAGGCGACCTCTCGCATCGCAACGTGAGTCTCCCCACAAAGTGTTATGTGCATTGAAATCTCCGACAATTATGTATGGCTCCGGAAGTTCATTTATGTAGTTTTGGAATTCGGTTTTATGTAGTTGATAATTGGGAGGGATGTATATAGAGCTGACAGTGACGAGCTTGTCAAACAACACCCCTCGGACAGCAACTGCCTCTAGGGGCGTACGAAGTTTTAGTTCCCGGCAGGCAATACCTCTGTCGACTACAATAGCCAAACCACCGGAAGACACGACTGTGTCATCGCGGTCTTTACGAAAAATTGCGTATTGTCGGAGAAAATTTGTTTGCGTGTGTTTGAGGTGTGTTTCTTGGACACACAGCACCTTTGGATTATATTTATGTAGGAGTTCTTTGATGTCATCGAGATTGTGGAGGAGTCCTCGGGCATTCCACTGTAATATTTGTGTATCCATGTTGAATGTGGTTTTTGTGCTGTGTGTTAAGAAAGAGGAGTTACTTCACAAAGCCCTTTGCGGGCGCCGTGATGCGGTGTTTTTCTTGTTTGGAGCGATCGCGAGACTCTCGCGGCTCCTTAGGCGCTAGTGGCGCCGTCTGGCTGGTTGTTGTGTCCATAGCCTCTTGCGAGGCGCTGGACACGCGCTCTTGCGAGCGGTTGGTTTCACGAGAAGGCCTCGCCTCGAGGGACGAGGCCCTGGAAGCCACCAGCCCGGAGGTCGATGGCCCCGTGTTCTGGGATGGCGGAGCAGTGTTAGCTGCAGCCGCCGAGGGGGCGGATGGCGTCACTGGCAGCTCACCGCGTGTGAGCCGGACAGCCGCCGGAAACCGTTGTGTCGCTGCCCCCTGTCGCGCCACATCGGCAAAGGTGTTCTTGGGCAGGTATGATACCCGCCTACGTGCCTCCTTGAATGATATGTTCTCCTTTACTTTGATTGTTACTATTTCTTTTTCTCTTTTCCAGGTAGGGCACGACCGCGAGTATTCGGCGTGCTCCCCATCACAGTTCACACAGTGGAGAGAGCTTTCACAGGATTCAGAGAGATGTTCGTTCGCACTGCATTTTGCACAAGTCTGACGGCCTCGGCAGTTCTGTGAACTGTGGCCAAATCTTTGGCATTTAAAGCAACGGAGAGGGTTGGGGATGTACGGCCTTACTCTGAGTTTAATATAACCTGCCTCGATGGTTTCTGGCAGCATACTGGAACCGAATGTGAGTATTAGATGCTTCGTGTCAATTTCTTTACCATCACGCCTCATTCTGATTCGTTTCACATTGATGACGTTTTGTTCTTTCCATTCTTCCAGAAGTTCTGCTTCGGTCAGCTCCATGAGATCATCATCGGAAATCACACCGCGGATGGTGTTCATGGTGCGGTGTGGGGTAACTGAAACGGGTATGTCCCCGAGAGACACTAGGTTAGAGAGTTTTTCATGTTGCTTTTTGTCGTGAAGTTCCAAAAGAAGGTCCCCACTTGCTAGTCTGGATGCCTGGTAGCCTGGGCCAATTGTCTGAGTTAGACATTTGGAAACGAGGAAAGGCGAGATCATTCTCATTGTCTTTCCTGGTTCCTCACAGTGAATTACTTGATAGCGGGGGAAATTCTCGGTGTTACGGCCAAAAAATTTAAATACTTCTTCGGTGCGCCCTCGTTTCTGAGGGCGATCAGGGAGTTTGGGAAAGGATCTATCCATCCAAATTTGCAGTTTTCGACAGTAACGCCAGCCGCCCACCATGGAGCCCAACAAGGGGACGCCACAGGTCTTATAGAAAACAAGTCCTGCGGACGCCAACTGTACGTCACCGCTATAACCGAATATGAAGTAACCTAGGTTGGCTCCTCACACAGGGTTAACCCTCGCTGCCAAGAAGGTCGGAAGTAATATAGAAGAGAGTACACGACAGGAAAGATAAAAAGGCGAGAGAGAAAGACGAAGATTGGAGAGAGAAACAGGAAAAGGCAACTACCGATTTCCCCCGGGTGGGTCAGTCCGGGGGTGCCGTCTACGTGAAGCGGAGGCCAAAGAGGTGTGTTGCCTCCGCCGAGGGGCCATGAAGGTCCAAACATCCGGCTTCGGCTCAACTCCCAGGATCCCCTTTTCCCCGGACATGGCTAAGCCGCGCACGGTTAGACACGGGAGGGTCCAACCCTCGTGTGCTCGGGTACGTGGTGGCGCAACTCACCAAACGCCTGCTTGCGCAGACGCCCCTGCGGGGGTGGCTGACAGATACGGCACAATCTGTAAGTAAAAAAAAGATTTTTTTTTCTTACAGGCCGGGCCTGGTCATGCACACGCGGGCCCTAGCTAAGATTAGTAATGAACGCCCGGGCCCGGGTCGGGCCCGGGCTGGTCTCGGTCATGTACGCCCGGGGGGCCCGGGCCGGGCTCGGGCTTTGTACTACGGGCCCGGGCTGGGCTCGGGCCTTGTAAAGCGGGCCCGGGCCGGGCTCGGGCCGAAAAATCAGGCCCGTGCAGTGCTCTAGCGGTGAAACGCGCATGTGTAGCATGCTTTACAGAACAAAACCTTCTCAGAAATATCAAAGAAGCTGACTTACCTTACTCTCCTCACAGATGCGATCCATTTCTTTCGCCGTTCGATCTCATAAGACTTGCCAGGAAACCTGCACAACTTTATCCCGGGCTGGCCTTCGTGGTTGTGACAGCGCTTTACGCAGCAGTATCGCCGGTTCCACTTGCGTTTTTTTTTCAGCTCCGACGCTTGCCGATGAAGCGCATGCCATTGCACCGTCGCAAGACGTATAAAAAACAATAAGGAGGCTGGTGAACAAAGAAAGACGTCTTCAACCGTGGCCGAGACGAAATGTAGCGCGCGGAAAGAATACTCATCGAGCCGGCCGAGCTGCGGCGCCCACTTTCAAACGCTGTTGCGTCGCTGCGCCAGATGGCGCCAGAGCAGCCGCAAACTCGGCTGTACGGAGCCTATGTCTAGTGAGCTAGATATCCATCTAGCTCACTGTAATACGGACAGTTTATTGTGCTGTAATACAGCACACTAAACAGAAAACTTACAATATGCACTATTATAATTTTAAACAAACATAGGACCCTGCAGGGGCGTCCGCGCAAGCAGGCGTTTGGTGGGTTGCGACACCACGGACCCGAGCACACGGGGGTTGGACCCTCCCACGCGTAGCTGTGCGTGGCTTAGCCGTGTATGGGGAAAGGGGGATCCTGGAGGCTGAGCTAATGCTGGGTGTTTGGACCTTTAAGGCCCCCCGGCGGAGGCAACACACCTCTTTGGCCTCTGCTTCACATAGACGGCACCTCCAGACTGACCCACCTGGAGGAAATCGGCAGTCGCCTTTCCTGTCCCCCTCTTCAATCTTTCATCTTTCTCTCTCACTTTTCCATCTTTCCTGTCTTCTAGTCACTTCTCACTTCTGAATTTCTGGGAGGCAAGGGTTAACCTGGTGTAGCTATCCAACCTTCGGTATCTTATATTAGGTTATAGCGGCGATGCATGGCTGGCGTCTGCAAGTATTCCATCCTTGTAGCGTCCCCTTGTTGGGCTCGGTGGTGGGTGGCTACCGTCGCCGCCGAATTTACCATTTTTTATATGGCAAATGCTTTTCCCCCGTTACTTGATCGCTCCCTGAAGAGGGGGCGCACCGATGAAAGTTTCAACTTTTTTATGAAACCGAAAGAAATCTTCCCCAAGTACCACGTGATACATAGTCAAAATGAAGCTAAGAAAGTCCGTACGATATCACCATTCGTTGTTGCAAAAAGGTTGACAGAGGCAAACGGCACTGGTTACAAAGTGACTAAAATGGGAAGCGGCGACCTTCTTCTGGAAGTACGTGACAAGCTTCAATACAACAAACTGTCAAAACGTGTTGCGTTTGGCGACATCCCTGTCTCTGTGGGCCCCCACAGATCAATGAACACTGTCCGTGGTGTCATTTCTGATGACGACCTCCTTGAACTCAGTGAAAGCGAGCTATTGGATGAATGGCAAGACCAGAACGTGGTAAAAGTGCAACGAATTAAGTTAAGGCGTGATGACAAGGAAATTCCAACCAAGCATGTAATAATTACCTTTGGAACAAGTGACCTCCCTGATTCAATAGAGACCGGATATTGTAAACTACGTGTACGGCCGTACATTCCCAATCCGCGTCGATGCTTCAAGTGTCAGCGTTTTGGGCATGGGTCTCAAAGCTGCCGAGGGCGCACTACCTGTGCAAAATCTGCATCTAAAGAACATGCCTCAGACAACTGCACCTCCACAACCCATTGTGCCAACTGTGATGGAGACCACCCCGCCTATTCGCGATCGTGCCCGTCATGGAAGAAAGAAAAACAAATAATAGAACTCAAAGTCAAACTAAACATTTCCTTTCCAGAGGCACGCAGGCGTTTTTCTGCCCACAATCAGTCTAGTCCTTCCTACACCGATATGGCGCGCTGGGGGGCAGCGTCACATCCTGTGGCGGTAGCCCGAGTCACAGAGAGTGTGACGGCGGTTACGCCATCAGCCCCCCTGGCAGGAGCAGCCAGTACTGTTCCGCCACCTACCACGCAGGGCCAGCAGACCTCAAGGCCTGCCGGTCCCAGGGCCACTGTTCGTGCAGACCGGCCCCAAAAACCCCCGAGTGTACCCGCTCCACGGGCATCATCCAGCGCCTCTGACGAGGCGATGGATGCAAGCAGCTCTACTCCGGCGTCCCAGACGCCCAAGGAACGGCGTAGATCCATGGAGCGCGCCGGGAGAAAAGAAAAATCCCGTATCACGGGGCCTGAAGAGTTCTCGTGAGATAATTTATCTCCCTTGACACACAGCACAAAACATTTCCAATATGGCTATGCAGTTAATACATTGGAATGTGAGAGGTTTATTACACAATCTTGATGACATTAAGGAACTCTTATATAAGTTAAATCCAAAGGTGCTGTGTGTTCAGGAGACGCACCTCAAACCTTCACACACTAACCTTCTCCGACAATATGCCATTTACCGCAGAGACCGCAATGATGCCCTCACCTCATCTGGTGGTGTGGCTATAATACTAGATAAGGGTGTCGCCTGCCAGCATTTACAGTTGCAAACGCCCCTTGAGGCAGTTGCAATCAGAGCCGTGCCGTTTAATACGTTAGTCACAATTAGTTCTCTATATATCCCTCCCATCTATCCACTTTCCAAAACAGAATTCCAAAGCTTTGTCACAGAACTTCCCGAACCTTACATCATAGTATGATGATGTATGTTGTTTAATGGCGCAAGGGCCAGGTATGGCCAAAGAGCGCCAGGCCTGTGTTAATAAGTTCACAATGGAGCAATGAATTGCGAAAGGTAGATGTGTCGTGGCTGTAAAAGGGCCTAAAAACAATCGCTGTAAATTGCGTAAAATATATATATGTAATAAAATTATGGCAATGGCTAATGAGGTGCACTATGAAACGAAAGAACAAATTGCAAGATAATGATAATAAATGAGAATTTATCACTGATGAGTCTTTCAAAAAGCACTACTGCCTTGACAGGCCCTTTGAAATGCAAGGGCCTGGAGACGCGTGCTATACAAAACTACGATCGCAGCGGCATCCTCTGGAGAGAGGATGCGCTATGAAACTATTGGGCAAATAACATGCAATGTAACATCGCTAAGAAAACCCAGGACAGCTTTGGTGTTAAAGAGGGGTTTGTCACCCAGAAACATAGCGGGATGGAGAGGGAGACAGTACCGGTACGCTAGAGGAAAGTGCCTTTTTCTCTCTGTTTCGGCTTCCCTGCAATCCACGAGGGCGTGGAGCACGGTAAGCCTCTCTCCACATCTACCACAGGTTGGTGGGTCATTTCCAGTTAAAAGAAAATTGTGGGTGCCGTATGTATGTCCTATTCTCAAACGAGAGAATAGGACATTAGTTCTTCGTATTTTCGTAACGGGATGCCAGGGACCTATCTGTGGCTTAACTAAATGGAGCTTATTGTTCGTTTCGGCATCCCACAAGCGCTGCCAGTGGCTTCGAAGATTATTTCTTAAGTAGGGCTTGAGGTCTGCGGCAGGGATAGAAGCTGTAGGGTTAAGGGCTCGCGATGTAGTTGATGAGGCCATTTGATCAGCCAGAACATTGCCCTCGATGCCTCTATGGCCAGGCACCCAGCACAAAATAATATGCTGGTTAGCCATATATGCTTTGCACAGAGCAGAATACAGTTCAATGAGTACGGGGTTTTTGTGTCTGTGTAGAGTCATGATAGCTTTTACAACGCTTAGGGAGTCTGTAAATATTATTGATCGTTTGAGTTTTGACTTGCCTATATTCTTCACGGCTGATAAAAGTGCATAGGCTTCAGCCGTAAAAATGCTTGTTTCCGGGTGCAGTACATCGGACTCGGAGAACGATGGGCCGACTACTGCATAAGAAACCCCTGCATGTGACTTGGAAGCGTCAGTGTAAAACTGAGTGCAGGACGAGTACTTGAACTGGATTTCTAGAAAATGCATCTGGATATGTGCCTCTGGAGCGTCTTTTGTGACCTCTACAAACGAAGTATCACACTCTATGAGTTGCCACTGCCACGGTGGCACTGGATTTGCTGGGGCCATCAAATTATTTTCAAGTAGTGGGATATCCATTTCTGCACTAATTTTTCTTATACGTAGTGAAAAGGGTTCTCTTACTGTCGGCCGGTTATTAAACAGTGTGGCACTGGTCATATCATTTATGATTGAGAAGGACGGATGTTCCGAGTTCGAATTTACTTTCAGGAAATAGGTAAGGCTTAAGTATGAACGTTGCATGTCAAGCGACCACACGTCCGCTTCTACGTACAAGCTTGACACGGGACTTGTCCTGAAGGCACCAGTGGCTAGGCGGATGCCTAGATGGTGTACAGGATCCAGCATCCTTAGGGCGCTTGGCGTAGCGGAATGGTACACTATGGCGCCGTAATCTAGTCGTGTGCGTATGAGGCTCTTATACAGATTTAAAAGGCACTTTGTGTCACTACCCCAAACGGTGCGTGACAACACTTTTAGAATATTCATTGTTTTCATGCACTTGTTTCTTATATACTGTATGTGTGCCACAAATGTAAGTTTCGTATCTAGAATTACACCTAAAAATTTATGTTCTGTTTTTACGGCCACACGTTGTCCCTGCAACTCAATGTCAGGATCGGGGTGCAGACCCCTCTTCCTGGAGAACAGGACGCAGGTGGTCTTTTGTGGGTTAAGGCTAAATCCATTCTCGTCTGCCCACTTAGACACCTTGTTCAGACCAAGCTGAATCTGCCGCTCACAGACTGCAAGATTGCACGAGGCGAAACCTATCTGTACATCATCGACGTATGCAGAGTAAAACATGTTTCTTGGGATGTACACACGCAAAGAACTCATTTTTACGATGAAGAGAGTGCAACTCAGCACCCCGCCCTGTGGCACTCCAGTTTCCTGCACAAATGGTCTTGATACAGCATTTCCCACACGAACACGGAATGTGCGATTGGATAAATAACTTTCTATGACATTTAACATGTTACCACGTATACCAACGTGTGAGAGGTCTCTAAGTATTCCAAACCGCCACGTGGTATCATAGGCTTTTTCCATATCAAGGAATACAGACAGAAAGAACTGTTTATGGACAAAAGCTTCACGAATTTGCGTCTCAATACGTATTAGATGGTCGGCGGTGGATCGACCCTCTCGAAACCCGCATTGGTACGGGTCAAGCAATTTGTTTGATTCGAGGAAGTGTACTAGTCTGCGGTTTATCATTTTTTCGAACAGTTTGCAGAGACAGCTTGTTAGTGCTATAGGCCGGTAACTTGAAGCAGACGATGGGTCCTTGCCCTGCTTCAGTATAGGAATGACAATGGCCTCTTTCCAGGCAGAGGGGATCTTGCCGGAGGACCATATAGCATTGTAAAGGCAGAGGAGAGTTTTCTTTGTTTCTTGGGGAAGGTGTTTTAGCATTTGATAAACTATGCGGTCAGAGCCTGGGGCAGACTTGTTGCAACAACTAAGGGATGCATACAGCTCAGCGATGCAAAATGGCCGGTTGTATGCCTCGTCTCCGGTGCATTTTCTTTCTATTTTCTGTTTTTCTATGGTAGCCTTGTGTCTTTTAAATGTTGGCGAATAATGGAATGAGCTGGACACATGTTCAAAATGTGCTCCCAGGCAGTTAGCTTGTTCTTCCAGACTGTCGCCTTGTGTGTTTACCAACGGGAGTGAATAAGTTTGTAGCCCTTTTATCTTATTAACTTTCTTCCAGACTCTGCCCTCATCTGTATACGAGTTGATGCCTGATAAAAACTTCTCCCAACTCTCTCTCCTGGCCTGTCGACGCGTTCTTCTGCCCTGCGATTTTATCTTCTTAAAATTGACAAGATTCTCCGCAGTTGGGGAGTCCCGTAGCAAGCCCCACGCTTTGTTCTGTTTCCTACGTGCGTTCCGACATTCGTCGTTCCACCATGGGACACGGCGTTTGCAGGTCGCACCACTTATTTGAGGTATACATTCAGAGGCGGCATCAATTATAAGAGATGTAAGACACTCGACAGCAGCATCAATTCCCAGCGAAGATATGTCAGACCACGAGATACTACTTGTAAGACTTTGGAATTTCTCCCAATCTGCCGTATCCAACTTCCAGCGAGGTGCCTGTGGTGGTTCGTTTTGTAGTGGGGATCTCAGCAGTATCGGGAAGTGGTCACTGCCGTAAGGATTTTTTATAACTTCCCATTTAAGCTCAGCAAATATAGACGGGGAAGCTACACTGAGATCAATGGAAGAAAACGTTTTGTTTGCGAGATTGTAGTAGGTGGGTTCCTTCTTATTCAGGAGACACGCACCAGAGGAGAAAAGAAATTGTTCGATTAGGCGTCCTCGTGCATCGATACGCGTGTCGCCCCACAAGCTGCTGTGTGCATTGAAATCGCCAAGAACGAGGTAAGGTTCTGGTAATTCATCTATAAATGACTGAAATTCATGCTTGTGTAAAGGATAATGTGGGGGTATGTAGAGCGAGCAAACGGTTATGAGCTTACCCAGAAGTACAGCACGAACGGCTACCGCCTCAAGTGCTGTATTGAGTAGAAGTTGCTGACAGGCTACACTTCTGTCGAGTATGATGGCCACACCACCAGATGATGCGGCAGAGTCCTCGCGGTCTCTTCTGAAAACAACATTCTGATGTAGGAAGTTGGTGTTTCTGGAGTTTAGGTGTGTTTCTTGAACACACAGCACCTTTGGATTAAATTTATTGATAAGTTCTTGGATGTCGTCGAGGTTGTGGATTAGTCCCCTAACATTCCACTGCATTATTGTGTTCATGTTGGAGGAAAATAAAAGGTGCTGTGTGTCTCAAAAGGGAGAAGGGTGACTTACTTTACAGAGCCTTTGCTAGGCCCTGTAATTGGTGTTTTGTCTTTTTTGGAGCGGTCAAGAGAACCTCGCCGCTCCTTCGACGCTACTAGCGCCGTTTGGCTTGGACTAGTGTCCATAGCCTCTTGCGAGGCACTGGACACCCGCTCCAGAGAGCGATGTGTGCGTCGCGTAGACTTCATCTCGAGCGATGAAGCCTTCGCCCCCACCGGGCTGGAGGTCGACAGGACCCCTGTGGCCTCTGCGGTGCCCTGGCTGCTGCCGGAGCTTGTAGAGGCCACTGGTGTGGACACTGTGAGAGATGGCAGGGCAGCGTTGGCTGCTCCCACCTTAGGGGCGGGTGGCGTTAGCCTCGGCACGCTAGACGTGGTCCGGGCTACCGCCAGAGGCCGTTGTGGTGCCGCCCCCCGTTGCACCACTTCGGCGAAAGATGTTTTAAGCAAGAACAACGAGGAGATACGTTGACGTGCTTCGCGGAATGTGATATTCTCCTTCACTTTTACAGTAATTATTTCTTTTTCTTTCTTCCAGGCTGGACAAGCTCTGGAGTATGCCGGGTGACTGCCGTCGCAGTTCGCACAATGTACCTCGTCATTATTGCAATCGTCAGAAGAGTGACCAGTTGTGCCGCACTTTGCGCACATAAGCTGCCCTCGGCAGCTCTGGGATGCGTGACCAAATCTTTGACATTTGAAGCAACGTCGCGGGTTCGGAATGTATGGTCGAACATGAAGTTTTACGTAGCCGGTTTCCAGAGTCTCGGGTAAAGTAGTTGAACTGAAAGTGAGTATTAAATGCTTTGTTGGGATTTCGTTGTCATTCCGTCTGATTTTGATGCGCTGCACATGGATTACCCCTTGGTCCTTCCATCCATCCAGGAGTTCTTCTTCATTCAATGTCATTAGGTCTTCGTCTGATACTACACCTTTTACTGTGTTCATTGTTCGATGTGCGCTTACAGAAACAGGGATGTTACCAAAGGCTACGAGATGTGCGAGTTTGTTGTATTGTTCCTTGTCTTTTAGTTCGAGTAGCAAATCTCCGGTTGCCATCTTTGTTGCCTTATACCCAGCTCCAATGGTCTCTTTTAGGCACTTGGCCACAAGAAATGGGGAAATTGCTCTAGCTTTTGTAGATGATTGTTCGCAGTGGAGGACGTGGAATTTCGGGAAACGTTCGTTGTTTTTGTTCAAGAATAGTGATGTTGCATCGGTGCGTACCCTTTTCGAGGCACGATCAGTTGAGAAAGGGTTCGGGGATCCCATGGAAAGAAACTACTTGTTCGGCAACAGCGTCTGCCACCCACCGCGGAGCCCAACAAGGGGACGTGGCAGAACATAGAGACAAGTCTGCACAGCGCCAGCAGTATGCCATTGCTATAACCCAATATGGTATACCCAAGGTAGGACAGCCACACCAGGTTAACCCTTGCCGCCAGGAAAAGTCGAAGTGAATGGAAAAGATGAGAGGACAGGACAGATTAAAAGTGGAAGGGAAAGACGAAGATGATGCTAGAGAGAGATAGGAAAAGACGACTACCGGTTTCCCCCGGGCGGGTCAGTCCGGGGGTGCCGTCTACGTGAAGCAGAGGCCAAAGGGGTGTGTTGCCTCCGCCGAGGGGCCTTAAAGGTCCAAACACCCGGCTTCGGCTCAACCCCCAGGATCCCCTTTTCCCCGGACACGGCTAAGCCACGCACGGTTAAACGTGGGAGGGTCCAACCCCCATGTGCTCGGGTCCGTGGTGTCGCAACACACCAAACGCCTGCTCACGCAGACGCCCCTGCGGGATTACATCATAGTAGGCGATTTAAATGCACATAACACCCTCTGGGGAGATTCTCGTTGTGATGCAAGAGGGCGCTTACTTGAAAATTTTCTTTTCTCTACAGATGCGTGCTTGTTAAATAAAAAAGAGCCAAAATTCTACAGTGTGGCACACAAAACATATTCATCTATAGATTTAAGTATCGCATCAAGTACACTTGTGTCATACCTAGAGTGGGACGTCATCAAAAATACATACGGGAGTGACCATTTCCCAATCATCCTAAAATTAACAAAAGGCGATGAGTGTGCTCCACATCCACCCCGTTGGAAAGTCGACGGTGCCGACTGGAAACGATACAGAGAGCTGACATATATGACCTGGGATGACATCTGTACGTTTCCTATCGATGATGCAGTGTCATATTTGACGGCGTTTATAACTGATGCTGCGTCATTATGTATCCCTGAAACGAACGGCTCGCCCTCTAAACGACGGATTCCATGGTGGAATGAGGAGTGTAAGGAAGCTCGCAAAAATCGAAATAAGGCTTGGAGTCACCTGCGCGACTCTCCAACTACCGAGAACCTAATCAGCGTCAAGAAAGTAAAGTCGGAAGGTCGAAGAACGCGCCGCCGTGCTAAAAGGGAAAGCTGGCAGAGATTCATCTCCAGCATTAATTCATATACAGATGAAAGAAAAGCCTGGAATCGGGTAAATAAAATAAAAGGCCGCGAAACTCATCCTCTACCATTAGTAAATACACAAGGAGACACAGTTATTGACCAAGCCTTTCTCTAGGGGCACATTTTGAAAAGATTTCTAGTTCATCCCACTATTCAGATCAATTTCTGAGATACCGGAAGCAAGCGGAGCGACTGCCTCTGGATTGTAAAGGAAATAGAAATGAACCCTAGAACCGTCCATTTAATATGGCGGAATTTCAGGCTGCGCTAAATGGCTGCAACAAGTCCGCTCCGGGAAGTGACAGAGTCCTGTACGAGATGATCAAACACCTAAACCCCAGAACCCACAAAACACTACTATCACTCTTTAATTCCGCGTTCTCTACCGGCTACATTCCGTCCGCCTGGAAAGAAGCAATCGTCATTCCTATTCTCAAAGAAGGCAAGGACCCTTCCTAGGCCAGTAGCTATAGGCCTATAGCTCTGACAAGTTGTATATGCAAACTCTTTGAGCAAATGATTAACCGCCGCCTCATCCATTTTCTTGAAAACAACAAAATACTTGATCCCCTACAGTGTGGTTTCAGGGAAGGTAGATCCACAACAGATCACCTTGTCTGCTTCGAAACAAATATCCGTGACGCCTTTGTGCACAAGCAGTTTTTCTTATCGGCATTTTTAGATATGGAGAAAGCATATGATACCACTTGGCGTTTCGGAATACTTCGTGATCTCGCAGGAATGGGCGTCCAAGGAAACTTGATGAACGTAATTCAAAGTTATCTCTCTAACCGGACATTCCGTGTTCGGATTGGTAATGTCCTGTCTCGTCCATTTACTCAGGAGATTGGCGTACCACAGGGTGGAGTGCTAAGCTGTACTCTATTTGTTGTAAAAATGAACTCGCTCCATAGTATCATACCACGGACAATGTTTTAATCTGTATATGTAGATGACATTCAAATAGGTTACAAATCGTGCAATCTTAGTATCTGTGAGCGACCAGTACAGCTTCGTTTGAATAAATTGTCTAAGTGGGCGGACAAAAATGGTTTTAAACCAAACCCCCAAAAAGCACGTGCATCCTCTTCTCGAAGAAGAGAGGTCTAATACCGGATCCCGTTATTGAGCTCAATGGAGAATGGCTATCCGTTAGCCATGAACATAAATTTTTAGGCCTCATTTTAGACTCGAAATGAACTTTTGTCCCACACTTGAAATATCTGAAAGCGAAGTGCCTGAAGACAATGAATCTGCTCAAGCTCTTGTCCCGCACATCTTGGGGAAGTGACAGAAGGTGGCTCTTGAACTTGTACAAAAGTCTCATACGGTCACGACTTGACTACGGAGCCATTGTCTATAAGTCTGCTACGCCTAGTGCTCTGAAGATGCTGGATTCCGTCCTCAACTTGGGTATCCGTCTTGCTACAGGTGCGTTCAGGACTAGTCCTGTGGAAAGCCTGTACGTTGAATCCAACGAATGGTCTCTACATCAGCAAAGGACCTATTTAAGTCTCTCATACGCCCTGAAGGTCAAATCAGATGTACATCATCCATGCCATTCACCTATTCGCGATTTGTCCACGACCAGGCTGTTCCGTAACCGCCCAACCACTAGGCCTCCTCTTTTTCTCCGGTTGGAAGCACTGTCAGAAGAAACAGACGTCCCCCTTCTAGAGAATGTCCTAATGGCTCCAACTCGGCTTTCACCGCCTTGGGAGTGGCAGACTATCGAATGTGACATCTCTTTCGTAGAAATATCAAAACGAGCACCTGAGGCACATATACATTCACATTTCCTTGAGCTTCAGGAGAAGTACTCCTGTGCTGAATTTTATACAGACGCTTCGAAGTCTCCTGCTGGTGTTGCTTACGCAGCTCTAGGACCATCGTTTTCACTATCCGGTACACTTAATCCATATACCAGTATTTTTACGGCCGAAGCATACGCGATCCTTTCTTTAGTAAAACATATAACTCAAACGAATCTCACTAGGGCTATTGTATTCACGGACTTATTGAGCGTAGTCCGAGCCCTAATGAGCTTGCGAAAACATAAAAACACTGTCTTTAACAAACTCTTTGCATTGCTATGCTCAGCTTATATAGACGGTTTTCAGCAGCGGCGCACGGGTGCGGCCATGTTTGATCACGTGATTGCGCCGGCATGACTGGCCTTGGGTTGAAGGCCAGCGAAGCAGCCGTACTGCTGTAGTCATGGGCGACGGTGCGGCAAGCGGCGTTGTTTTGGGTCCACCGATGGACAGCGGCTGGATCGACGACACAAAGTTCTGGCCCATGGTTCAACGGTCATGTAAGTGAACCATTGTTTGTCATTTTAACATTGTTATGTGCTCGCGCCGGAGCGCTCTGGCGCTCGATCATCGTGCATGCGCGTCGCTCGTTCGCGCCGAGCGATGCGAGCTCATGGAGGCTTCTTGTGCGGCGTTCACGTCAATTCACTAGTTCTTTTTCTTTTTGTGGTTAGTGCGGTGTACTTAAGCTACAATCTGAGCTGTTTGAAGTGGTTGCCCAGCCTCTCGCGCTTTGCTTGACGGCGTCGAATGTGTATGCTTGAGCGCCGAGTGAAAAATCCGTGTCCGCTTGTGTGTTGACATCTCGCTAGCTCGTATTTTAGCTTCCCACATACGTTGAGGTAAGCGTTCGCCTCAATACTGGTGCACTGATCTCTGCAGAATTCACCAGTGCGGCGGGCACGCAATAGTTTCGCGTAGTTGACTTCGGAGCGGCAGATTGTGTTTGTTGGATGTACTAAGTGAATACCCCCGAACAGGTGTTGTTTCATAGTAAAACCCCTGTGACACGGGCACGTTCGATCGCAATTGAGCCTCGATCTCAATCCAGTCGGTCGTGATCCGCAAATCGTAATCGAAGTGTCCGATTTCGATCGGAGACCGACGTAAGCAGCTTCTAGCTCAGTGTGACAGAAAACGAGGTACAACGAGAAAGAAAGAGATCCGAAAAATTAACCCTCTAAAAAGGCCGTTTTAACGACAGTGCAAAAAAAATAGATTTTTTCTGTACGTACAATTTTGAAAATCTCTGTGTGGTGTGTCGACGCCATGCACGTAGTTCTGAGATTTGCAGACAATCAGAATCGGCGGACATGGCACGTCGTTTACCTAAAATACCGAATGAAAAAGTAATTTTTCTGAAAATTGATTTGTACCTTTACTACCTATTAGGCACGTTTATTATTTGCTTAGGACTTAGTTACACTTAAAGCGTTAGAGCCCAAACAACACGATCCTGATCCTTGGACTGTGTAGTAGCGATCATTTTCGATCGCGATCGAAAGTGGCCATGTGACAGGGGCATAACTTTGGCTGTAACTCAAGCGTTTTATAAATGAGAGCTCCCGTTTCAACTTTTCCCCGCAGGGGCGTCTGCGTCAGCAGGCGTTTGGTGTGTTGCGACACCACGGACCCGAGCACATGAGGGTTGGACCCTCCCGCGTCTAACCGTGCGCGGCTTAGCCGTGTTCGGGGAAAAGGGGATCCTGGGGGTTGAGCCGATGCCGGGTGTTTGGACCTTTACGGCCCCTCGGCGGAGGCAACACACCTCTTTGGCCTCTGCTTCACGTAGACGGCATTCCCGGACTGACCCACCCGGGGGAAATCGGTGGTCGCCTTTTCCTGTCCCCCTCTCCAACCTTTTGCTTTCCTATCTCCTATCTTTTGCTCTCCTATCATCTCTTCTCTTCCATTACTTCCAAATTTTCACAGGCGGCTTGGGTTAACCTTGTGTATGTGCCCTCCCTTGGGTATAATATATTAGGTTATAGTGGCAATGTACGGTTGGCGCCTGCAGCCTTACGCGTTAAGTGCTGCAGCGTCCCCTAGTTGGGCTCCGTGGTGGGTGGCCGCCATTGCCGCCGAAATAAAACAAACCGTTATGGGAACACCAGCTTTTCCCCGCATACTTGATCGTCATCCTCTAAAGAGGGGACGCACCGATGAACTTTGCCTATCTTTCAACCGACCAAAAGATAACTATCCCAAATACCATGTTGTACACAGTGAGAACTCCCAAAAACCGGCCAGATCAATTTCACCATTCATTGTTGCGAAATCTTTAACCGAAGCTTTAGGGTCAGGTTACAAAGTTATCAAAATGGCTAGCGGAGACCTTCTTCTTGAGGTCCCTCAGAAACAGCAGTATGAGAAACTCGGCAACCTTGTGACGTTCGGCAACATACCAATTTCTGTATCACCACACCGATCAATGAATAGCTCACGCGGAGTCGTATCAGAAGCAGACCTCCTAGAATTATCAGAAGCAGAACTCCTGGAAGGGTGGAAAGATCAAAACGTCACCAATGTAAAACGTATCATCATCAGACGGGACAACAAAGAAATCCCCACCAAACATCTTGTGCTAACATTTGGATCTAGCGTTCTGCCTGAAACAATCGAAACAGGATACATTAAGTTAACTGTCCGACCATATGTCCCTAACCCTAGACGGTGCTTTCAATGCCAAAGATTCGGCCATGGCTCGCAGAGCTGTCGTGGTCAAATAACTTGCGCAAGGTGTGGAGTCCAGGGCCACTCCTCTGACAATTGTAGTGGCACTCCTCACTGTGTGAACTGCAGTGGTGACCACGCATCCTACTCACGTTCCTGCCCGAACTGGAAAAAAGAAAAGGACATAATCACCCTAAAAGTAAAAGAAAATATTTCTTTCAAGGAAGCCCGTAAGAGGTGCTCACTTTTCCACAGCACACCTTATGCTGATGCGGCGCGTCGGGGGGCAGCGTCGCAGCGGCCACTGCCACCTGCCCAGCCCGCGCGCAGCGAGCTGTTGCTTGTGGCTCCTGCCCCTGGGGTGGAAGGATCTAAGCCTACTCCATCCAACCAGCAAACAGGCCCGGTTACTCTAGGGTTGCCGGTAGCACAAGAGCCCGCGGCGACAGCCTGCGATATGAGTAGCGAACCCGCAGGACCGCCAGCAGCTCCCACGGTGGGTGCAGTCAAGGCTGCCTCACCCTCTCCGGCCTCTGCTGGTGCTGGCAACAGCCGGCGCAGCTCAGGTCCAAAGGCAGTCCCATCGACCTCCGGGCTGGTGGGCACAAAGGTCTCGTCCTTCGCGGCGAGACCTTCTCGCGAAATTTCTCGCTCGCAAGAGCGTGTGTCCAGCGCCTCACATGAGGCAATGGACACTACACCCATCCCGACGGCGCATCAAGCGCCTAAGGAGCGGCGAGGCTCCCTCGACCGCTTCAGAAAGGACAAATCCCACGTTACAGGGCCTGGAAAAGGTTCTGTAATCTAAGGCAACACTTCCTTTTTTGTACACACAGCACCAATTTTACTTTCGGTATGGATATACAAATCATACAGTGGAACGTCCGAGGCATTCTTAGGAACCTCGATGATGTGCAAGAACTTCACTAACACAATCCAAAAGTGCTGTGTGTACAGGAAACTCACTTAAAATCGGAACATGCAAACTTTCTTCGACAGTATGTTACGTTTCGCAAAGACCGCGATGATGCTCTTGCATCTTCAGGCGGTGTTGCCATTATAATTCAGAAAAGCATAGCGTGTCAACGTTTACCGCTGCAAACGCCCCTCGAAGCAGTGGCAGTTCGACTTGTTCTCTTAAACAAACTCGTCACCATTTGCTCGCTTTACATACCCCCACATTACCACTTACACAAACATGAATTCCAGTCCCTAATAGACGAATTGCCAGAACCTTATCTTGTTCTTGGGGATCTCAATGCACACAGCGGACTGTGGGGCGACTCTCGCATCGATGCTCGAGGCCGTCTAATTGAAGGCTTTCTTTTCTCATCCGGTGCATGTCTGCTAAACAAAAAAGAACCCACATATTATTGTCTTGCAAACAAAACTTTTTCTTCTATAGATCCCAGCATAGCTTCTCCATCCATATTACCCGAACTTGAATGGGAAGTTATAAAAAACCCTTACGGGAGCGACCATTTCCCAATACTGCTGAGAGCAATAAGACAACACGAATCTCTACCACATGCTCCCCGGTGGAAGGTCGATACAGCAGACTGGGAGAAATACCAAACACTTACCAGTACGATCTCGTGGGCTGACATGTCTTCGCTCGAAATTGATGGTGCCGTCGAGTATTTTTCTAACTTGATAATTGATGCAGCTTCTAAGTGTATCCCCCAAACAAGTGGACTTTCTAGCAAACGCTGTGTTCCATGGTGGAATGAACAATGCCGGAACGCGCGTAGGCAGCAGAACAAAGCATGGAGGCAGCTTCGCGATTCTCCTACTGCTGAAAACCTTTTCAATTTTAAGAAAATCAAGTCCCAAGGTAAGAGAACGCGCAGACAAGCCAGGAGAGACAGCTGGCAAACATTCTTATCAAGCATCAATTCATACACTGATGAGGCCAAGGTTTGGAACCGGGTCAATAGAGTAAGAGGACGACAAACACATCTGCCTCCCCTGGTAGACACGCAGGGAGACAGCCTGGAGGACCAAGCAAACCATCTGGGTGCACATTTTGAACATGTGTCCAGTTCATCGCACTATTCTACAGCATTTATAACATACAAATCAGCAATAGAAAAACAAAAACTAGACCGAAAGAGCACCAGGAACGAGCCATACAACTTACCTTTCTCTCTAGCGGAACTGCATAAATCACTCGCCTGCTGCAACCAATCTGCCCCAGGCTCTGACCGCATACTATATGAAATGTTGAAGAACCTGCCCTCCGAAACGAAGAAAACCCTTCTCTGTCTGTATAACTGTATATGGACCTCCGGCAAGATCCCCTGTGCCTGGAAAGAGGCCATAGTGATTCCTATCCTGAAGCAGGGCAAGGATCCATCGTCCGTATCCAGTTATCGGCCCATACCTCTACCAAGCTGCATCTGCAAAGTCTTCGAGAAGATGATAAACCGCCGTCTGATACATTTCCTAGAATCAAATAAGCTGCTTGACCCATACCAATGTGGGTTTCGCGATGGCCGATCCACCACTGACCATCTGATACGCATAGAGGCTCAGATTCGTGAGGCTTTTGTCAACAAGCAATTCTTCCTGTCTGTTTTCCTCGATATGAAAAAAGCATACGACACCACGTGGCGGTTCGGAATACTGCGAGACCTCGCACACTTTGGAATACGTGGAAATATGCTGAATATCATTGAAAGTTACCTGTCCAACCGCAGATTCCGTGTCCGTGTGGGTAATGCCTTATCAGTACCATATGTTCAGGAAACTGGAGTACCACAGGGTGGTGTGCTCAGTTGCACCCTTTTTATCATAAAAATGAACTCTCTGCGTCTGTACATCCCACGCAACATATTTTATTCAGTATATGTCGACGATGTACAGATAGGGTTCACCTCATGTAACCTTGCAATCTGTGAGCGACAAGTTCAACTTGGTCTGAACAAGCTGTCTAAGTGGGCAGACGAGAATGGGTTTAGGCTTAACCCACAAAAGTCCGCATGCGTCCTCTTTTCCAGAAAACGAGGTCTGCACCCTGATTCCAACATCGAGATGCAGGGTGAGGGTCTACCTGTAAAAACGGAACACAAATTCTTGGGCGTAATTCTAGACCGGAAGCTAACATTTATCCCACATCTAAAGTACCTAAGAAACAAGTGCATGAAAACAATGAACATCCTGAAAGTGTTGTCTCACACTGCGTGGGGTAGTGACACAAGATGTCTATTGAATCTCTATAAGAGCCTCATCCGATCCCGTATAGACTACGGTTCCATTATATATCACTCTGCGACGCTGAGCGCCTTGAAGATGTTGGACCCTGTCCACCATCTGGGTATCCGCCTTTCTACGGGTGCGTTCAGAACAAGCCCCGTAGAAAGCCTTTATGCCGAATCAAATGAATGGTCGCTACATCTACAGAGAACTTACTTATCCTTTGTATATTTCCTAAAAGTGAACTCAAACAATACGCACCCTGCCTACACAACTATAAACGATCTGTCCAGTGCCCAAACCTTTCTGAACCGCCCTTCCGTGAGAAAGCCCTACGCACTGCGAGTGAGAAGTCTTGCCGAAGAAATGGATGTGTCGCTCCATGAGCACGATGTCATGCCCCCTCCTGTAGAGCTGCCGCCATGGCAGTGGCAGCTGATTGACTGTGATCTGTCCTTCATTGAGGTCACAAAGCATGCGCCGGTCGCACATATCCGTATGCACTTCCTCGAATTGCAGCACACATACTCTTGTCCAGAATATTTTACTGACGCTTCAAAGTCACACGCTGGCGTGTCTTACGCGGCGGTCGGTCCGTCCTTTTCTGCTGCGGGAGTTCTACACCCAAACACAACCATCTTTACAGCGGAGGCCTACGCCATCCTGGCGGCGGTTAAACACATCAAACAGTTAGACATACCCAAGGCAGTCATTTATACTGACTCTTTGAGCGTATTGAAATGTCTAAAAACTCTAAGTAGGCACAGAAACCCCGTAATTGTAGCTCTTTATTCCACCATTTGCACCGCGTATGTATCGAAGCAGCAAATTGTGCTCTGCTGGGTGCCAGGGCACCGCGAGATCGAAGGGAATGAGTTGGCCGACAAGCTAGCCACATCCGTTCGCACAGACGCTGCCACTTCACCCATAGCTGTCCCTGTAATGGACCTAAAACCCTTTCTCAAGAAAAAGGTCAGGGCCTACTGGCAACGTCTGTGGGACAGAGAAACGAGCAACAAATTACACACTATGAAGCCTCAACTCGCTCATTGGCCACCAGAATCGAAGACACGCCGCACACAAGTTACACTTTGCAGACTCAGAATAGGACACACATACAGTACACACGCATACTTATTGTCCGGTGGCGATCCGCCTGTCTGTGATGAATGTGGCGAGCCACTTAGTGTACTTCACGTCCTCCTGCAATGCCCTGAACTGGAGCCTCAGAGGAAAAGACATTTTTCATTATCATTACGGCAGAATCTACCATTGCATCCATGTATGTTTTTGGGCAATGAACCTCTTTTTAAATATCAATCCGTTATTGCGTTTTTAAAGGATATACCTAACTTTCGTGTTATATATCCAGGTGACTTGTAGCACGGCCTCTCTGGAGAGGCCGCTGCTGCGGTATTTTATTAAAGAAAGCACGTGCCTCCTGGTCTTTGTGTACAAAGGCTTCCGGTAGGCGTCGTGCTACTTTTATACTCTTAATACTCTAAGCACCATGACCATTTCTCATCCATTCACTACCCATAGATCATTCCACACGTCACTGCCATAATTCTATTCGATATATGTTTTACGCTTCTATTCCGCGATTTGTTCTTAGGCCCCTTTACAGCCACATTGCATCCCACCATCGGAACACACTGATCATGGCAAACATACCATTCATTGTCTTGGCGCTCTTTGGCCACACTTGGCCCTTGCGCCACAAAACACCAAATATCATCATCATCATCATCGTTTCAACTTTTCAAACTCTTCATAGGAGAGCAACACCAGCTTATTAATCAAATATGTATTAATTATTGAAACTCCCGAACTGTAATTTATATATCCGAACGATCAGTTTAATATCAGACTGTATCTATCGTGTTATTTCAGTTCTTTCAAACATCTGCAGATGTCTTGAGGAGTAAATAAAAAATTAGCTTTCTTTCATTGCCATATTTTTTTCATTCCCGCAGTACGTACAAATGTTTCTCCCCTATTTCAGTTGTCTGAAACATGGGTCAGGCAATTGACCAAGATGGGAAGCCTGCACAGAACTACAGGGGGTTTGCTGAGGGCATCAACCTTTTTGACAGTGGCAATGTTGGGAAAGCTTTGTGTTAATGCAAGGATGGCATCTGCAGCATAAAGCTGTGTTCCAAGCTGCAGTGTTCGGTAGGGATAGTCCTTGGTTGGACGCCCATCAACAAAGTGAATAGAACATACCTGAAAGAAAAGGGTCATTCATGTAATATTTACAATGGTTTGATTTTATTTGAACATAAGAATAAAGGAGTCCACATAAATAAAAAGCACGCACATGGGTAACGCATGCAGTTCTTATTGCAAACTGCCACAAATGTGACCAAAAAAGCAATAGCAATGTGCTGCCAATGCCTTTTCCATAATCACACATAATGTCATAATTTCATAGTGTCAAATAATGTCACAATTTCGCGATGTAGAAAGAGGCTATGAAAATTAAAGTAAATAATATATATATTCAGCATGCGCTTTGGGGGAACACTGACAGACACAAGGCGGAAGGAAACAGCTGATTTGTAGTTACCACTACTTTAAAACGCAGCTAATCAAATAATGTCAAACTGGTGAGTTTGAAATTATTTACTTTTATTTTCATGGTTTCTCTTGACATCAAGAAATTGTGACATTATTGTATATCACTTTACGATAAACACTCAACCAACGCTTCTAGCCTTGTTTGAAACAATAACTTTGTCCTACAGCGGCAACACAGCTAGCTTTCGCGCACCTGTTGCTGGCCACAAACAACGCCAGGTCTACGTTCTGATCACACCGTGCCTCCGATACAGCAGCGAAACCAACATAAGTAAAATCAGACGCGCAGGCAGGAATTCGTCAAGCTTAACGATTTAAAAATGCGATTCAGATAGCACTTTTCCAATCTTTTCTGCAGGAGTTCTCACCGCGACAACTAGTACGCCTTAATTGGCACCGATCCCGGCGCATATACGCACGTGGCGTGTAATTTCGATTAAGGATAAACATCACTGATAGCAGGTGACTGTTCCACTACGATATCGCTAATGCTTGTGTTCTGCCATGGAAACACCGCACGGTGACCTTAATGTACAGCAAGCGCAAGATGGGAAAAGTTTATACACTATTCCGCAAGTCGAGCGCGTTCGCTTATTCGGTACTATGATCTGCCACTTACTCTTGCCGATGTGCCTGGATTAAAGTTCTTTCTCTGTAAGTTCGCTATTCAGCATTGTCGGGTGAGCTTGTTTTTCTGTCCTTGAGGAAATCGGTACATGGAAAACGGCCTCGGGCACGGGCAGTCTTGATGCAGCTGTGGCGAGTGTATTTCACACGCCGGCGTGTTCCACTGCTTAATGTCACCATCAAGGTTTTTGCATCCGACCACAGCACACTGTTTCCATCTTAATCTCCACATGGAGCAGTATATTGTTCGACGTTTGACAAACTGCGCTTGTTAAACGCCGCTGGCTACGCTTTCGCGATTGAGCACATGGTAGTTTCGTTTACGCGCCCAAGGCCAGAGATTTCCAACACGCGCGGCGCTCCGGTGGCGCCATCTGATTTCAGTTGCACGAACCGGCTGCTGCAAATCGTCTATAGGGAAACAAGTCATCATCCTATGTTGGGTACCTGGAGACAGTGGCATAAAAGTAACGAAGATGCTGACGAGAACGCTACCTCAGTAGCTTTTAGCGACTCTGACATAAGTATATCCATCCCAGCCACAGGCATTAAAACCATACTTGCGGCATAAGCTGAAGAAGCACTGGCAGAAACAGTGAGATACCCAGGTATCCAATAAACTGCACTTAATCAAACCTAAAATTAGGGCTCTGCATACCGGAGAAAACAGCAAGATACAAAGAAGTGCTCCTTTGTCGATTAAGAATTGGACACACCTTCGGCACCCACTCTTACCTACTGACTGGAAGTGATCCTCCGTCATGTCGAAGGTGTGGCAACAAGCCTTGCAGTTCTCCATGTCCTTATTCAGAGCAGGGAAATAGAAAGGGAGCGTAAAAAGTACTTTCATTTTGCCTATCACCAGCATATTCCACTTCACCCAGCATTATTTTTAAGCAACGAACCGCTTTTTAACTTGAAAACAGTTTTTAGCTTTTTAGATGAAGTTAATGTCCTAGAAATTATTTGGCCGGGTCATGTGTAGCACAGCCTCGCCTTCGAGGCTGTAGCTACAGTGACATTAGTCTTGAGCATGCCTCTGAGCTCTCTACTTCACGAGCCCTGGGGAGGCTTTATCGGAGTGAAACTTTTATGCACCTTTTACTTTGTCCTGAATCATTGTCATTATATATTACGCAGTTTACAGCAACCCGTTCTTAGGCCTCTTTACAGCCACATTACTTTTTACATTTGTAACTCAATTTAATCACTTCATCCATATTACATAAAGAATTCATTACGATTTGTCATGGCGCTCTTTGGTCATAGCTGGCCCTTGCGCCATTAAACGCCACACATCATCAACAAACAGGAATTTTGAGGCCAAGCCCTTCTGAATTATCCATCCTCACAAGCAGTACAGTACACGGAAGCTATGGCAGTACATAAAGGCAATCAGTCCTGCGGCACATAATTCTTGGATAATATCTGCAGCTTGCAGAGCATCATCCTCTGCCGTTGAGCACGATGCCATTGTGCCGGTTCTTGCTACCACGTCAATTCGCAAGCTATATTACAGCGAAGCTGTATACCTCTACCAGCCAAAGAAATTTTCGTGTCGGCGTAAGCAAAAAACGCCAGGCTACGCATCGAATACAAACAGCATATCGCCTTTGAAATCAGGCATACAACATACAGCTCAGAACTCGTTTTCAAAGGAAAAACCACAAAACAAGCATCAAAACTACATGATGAATGATAAGGCGCGTGTGAACAATGGGAACACCCTCCGACGCGTTCCGGTAAAGATTAGGTTTGCAGCTGCAACAAAAGGGGTTGACATTATTCAAAACCCTCATGAAACCGGTGTCTCTGGTTTCACTCTTTGTAGAGCCACGTTTGTGAATTCAACTGACGTCGCTGTTGTGGTATGGTGTGGCGCTGTTGTGGCAATCGTTGTGGGTGTCGTTTACAGCGTTCCTTCTCCCGCGTGTGTTTCCTGGTAAAGATTACGGTTGCGCAAGCTACTCCAAGTGGAAAAGTACCGAACAGCATAGAAATGACGTAGTGACATCACCACGGTCTTGCAACTCATTTAGTTTATTCCAGGCTACCATGGGGTGTGGTTAAGTAGATGTCACTTGTCTCTGGTTTCACTCTTTGTAGAGCCACGTGAAAGAATTCAAATGACGTCACAATGGGTAATCGTTGTGGGTGTCGTTTACAGCTTTGCTGTCCAACGACCTCTATAGCGTGGATTGGAGCCACGGTTTTTCATGAAAGTTTTTTGTCCCTCCGAAGCCCGCCCCGCACATTTAGTAGCGCATTTACTACGTCAATGTCCAACCTACTACGACGCTTGCTCTTCACAATGCTCATGTTGCTAAAACATCTTTCTATACTGCAGCGTTCGAGAAAGGCAATGACAGCACTGTCATGGTGACCGTAGCCAGCTTGGCAAATGGGTTTCCAACCTGCGCATCCCAATAGCAACCGACTTCTGTCCAGAAACCGTCGGTTGTGTTCGAAGAGCACCATTTTACGTGCCGCAAATGTCTCCACTGCGTTTCGCAAGCGGACACTGCTTCCTCAGAGAGAAACTGTCAGTCTTCGGGTTAGGCTTCGTTCTCGTGGCTCTAGCTTCTAAAAATGCTCTGATATATGCTCTCATAGCGCCGCCCGAGCGACCGCTCGCGCTCGCCGGGCTGGAAGTACAAATGTAAAATGTCATTAAATTTCGAGGGGCGTGACAAAAAAAAGCTGTTTCTTTCATGTTCTTTCACAAAAATACGAAAACTTATAAAAAAAGACGATTGCGCACCGAGCTATGAAAAACCCGACACATTGATTTCTTTAACAATGGAAAGAATATAATTGTTACATTATTGCATCACAAAAGTCCCAGCAGAGTTTCCGGGTACAAAATCCAGCCAAGATTTCACGTAAAGGCATTGATTTCACATGAAAGTGCTAAGACGGGAACTTGTATCAATCTGTGACCCCTTTATTTCCGCTTGAAATGCCTGTTTTCGCCACATGGTTTTCGCTGTGCAGTGGACGAAGCCTTCCGGAGATGGAGGTTTTTTAAGGTTCAAAAACACAAGTTTTTGCATGGGAACCATAGGCGTGTCTACCGGGGGGGCATGCAGGGTGGGCACTTGCCCCCCACTGTCAATAGTGGGGGGGGGGGGGGTCAAAGTGTGCCATTTGCCTCCCCCCCTCCCCTACTTTTGAAAGCGGGCGCTTTCGGCTGCACGCTGGGAAGTCCAACAAAACTTATGTCTTAATAGAGTGGCCACGTAAGTAGTGCTTTTTACTACGTATCCCCTATTGGGCAGCTAGGATTGTCCTTTGTGCCTCTTCGTGACGCGCTGTATCGGGCGACGCGCGGGATTCGCCAGACACGCTCGTATTGCGGAGAAGGCCTGGTGCTGGGCAGTTCCCGCCCTAACAAATTTCCGCTTGCGCTGCCTGCATCATGCCCAGTTTTGGGACCGCCTAACCGTAGTTGAAAACACAATGAGCTTGCTATATTTTACCTACGGGCGAGGGGAGACGTCCGGTTAAAGTATTGTTACGCTAAAGCTACAGAAGGACGTAAGAATAGGAGAACGAAGTGCGCTTGTCTTTGGAGCGGCTCGTTGTCGGCGCGGCAACCCATTGCCCCTTTTCATCGATTCATCTTTAAATAAACGCACCCCCTCGTAACAGTTTTGGTGGAGCTGCAGGGTAAAACAACGGCGCGCCCGAAGAACGAAAACGAACCGACCGCTGAGGCGCAATCCGTGGAGCTTCGACGAAGTCGCCGAATTGCTGGTCTGCAACAAGAGATGGCTTCTGACGGCGACAATCCGCCACCTTCTACCAGCGCTACAAGGAGCCCTACATCGAGCAATGCACCTTCGCTGGAAAAGACGGAGAAGACGTGGACGGATGGCTCAGCTTCTACCAACGACCAAGTCGGTTCAACGGCTGGAATGACACCGCCCAGCTTAACAACGTCGCCTTCTTCCTCAAGGGAATAGCGTCTGTGTGGCTTGAACACCATGAAGAAAGCTTGACAACTTGAAAGAAGTTCGTAGACGAAATCAAGAAGTGTTTCAGAGATCCGACAGCTAAAAAGAAGCGTGTAGAGCAAACGCTAATGCAGCGAGCTCAAGTCCCCGGCGAAACGTGCACTACGTACATCGAGGAAGTGCTTAAGTTGTGCAAGGCCCTGGACCCAGAAGAGGACAAAGTTGGTCATCTGCTGAAAGGGATCGCTGAGGACGTGTACCAGTTCCTCATAGGAAAAGACCGTCTGGAATCCGTAAGGGACGTCGTTCTTCACTGCCGCACATTTGAAGCGCACAAAGCTCGGCGTATCACACCGAAGTTCGGACGCCTGGCCAACGTGACTAACGTCGCCAGTGTTGATGTGGTGCCAGCTCCATCCGACCTCGCCTCAATGATTCGGCAAGTGGTGCGCGAAGAGCTTGACCGACGCCAGGCGGTTTCCCTCTCGACTCCTCGAGTTCGATAGCCTTTCTCTTCCGGCGACTTCGGTGAGAGGTCCAATACCGCAGCCTCCGTAGATGCCTGCAACTTCGCGCCTCGTCCAGGAGTGTCAAACCATACTACGAACGCGCATCCCAGTTACCAGTTCGACAACGGTTACCCACGCAGACCACCTGCAGTTCCTCAAGGGTGGGACGGCCGTGCCAGTTATCCTCCTACTGACAATTTCAGTGCGTCCCGTGAACGCCCCATCTGCTTCCAATGCGGCATTCGCGGTGACGTCGCCCGATTTTGTCCTCACCGCCGTTGCACGTCACCACCGTCGCATGAACGACCGCGTAATTTTTATCGGCGGGGCAATCGGCAAAGTGACGAGACAGGTTGGTCCTCTGATTCCGATAGCAGGACGCTCTATCAGGCGAATTACCGTAGCGACTCACCAGCATCTGTGCGGAGCTTGAAGCCGCCGCCTTCACGCCAGCGCAGGTCTCCACCTCCGCGACGGCGTCTCACGTCACCGCCGCCGGGAAACTAAGCGGCGCGACCGTAGAGGTGCGGTCGCCAGTCATTTTCAGCTACATGCCCCTATGCCTCCGCCAGTCGCCATGTGTCATAACAAGATTCGTGTTTTAGTGGACAATGTTACTACTTTGGCCTTAGTGGACACTGGAGCGAGTGTCTCCGTTATCAGCCAGGATTTCAAAACCCGAATAGGCCGTAGAGTGATGTTTCGCTGGGACACCTCTAATACATTTCGTGCTGTGAGTGGCGAGTTGCTCCGACCTATTAGTGTGTGCACAGCGAACGTTTATGTCTCCGATAACGTGTATCAAGCCGAATTCGCAGTGCTTGCTAAATCCACTCACGACGTAATTCTTGACCTCGATTTCCTACAACAGTGCGGTGCCATTGTTGACTGCGGTACCGGTGAGCTTTTCCTCTCTCCTCTTGCGGACCAACCTGCTACATGTTCACCCACTCTCGCCGTCATTGAAAATGCTGTCTTACCGGCACGTTCCTTATCCAGAGTAAGAGTTGCTGTTTGCGGTGTCGACGCCGATACATCTGATGCAATTGTTGAGCCTGTGTGCCTTCGATGGTTGTGAAGAAAAGTGTGCTCGTACCTCGATGCGTCCACTCTGTGGCCTGCGGAACAACTACACTATGGGTGTCAAATTTAGCCTCCCAGTCTGTTACGCTACCCCGCGGTATCCGACTTCCCTCTTTTGAAGTGGATACCAGTCTCAGCATAGGCGCTTAACTGATGACACGTTCCATGAATCCCGAGAGCACGGGGCTGAAGACTCGTTGCCGTTTCTAAAAATGATCAACAAGTCATTGTCGTCAGAGAAGCCTCAAGCCCTGGTCGGCGTCCTTAGCAAGCGTGCGTCATTGTTTGATTTCGCCCAGAATGCTAACAAAGTTCGCGTTCGAACTACGCGGGCTCACCACAGGATCGACACGGAGCCCGCGCATCCCGCGTGTCCGCGTCAGAGCGGAAGATCATCGGTAAACAGGTCGACGACATGCTAGCCAAGGGCGTCATCCAAGATTCCTCTAGCCCTTGGGCTGCGCCGGTCATCCTCGTGAAAAAGAAACGACGACATGCTAGCCAAGGGCGTCATCCAAGATTCCTCTAGCCCTTGGGCTGCGCCGGTCATCCTCGTGAAAAAGAAAGATGGGTCCTGGAGGTTTTGTGTCGACTACCGGCGTCTCAACTTGTGACGAAAAAGGATGTGTATCCACTTCCCCGGATCGATGACGTTATCGACTGCCTTCATTCCGCATCCTACTTTTCATCATTAGACCTCAGATCGGGCTACTGGCACATACCCATGCATTCAACTGACAAAGAGAAAACCACTTTTGTGACCCCAGACGGCTTGTTTGAATTCAACGTCATGCCGTTTGGTTTGTGCAACGCGCCTGCAACATTTGAAAGGTTAATGGACACGGTACTGCGCGGCCTTAATTGAGAGATTTGTTTATGGTATCTTGACGACGTCGTCATTTTTGGCCGCACCTTTGCAGAGCACAACCATCGACTGGACGTTGTTCTGACGTGCCTTGAACAAGCTGCCCTTACCCTCACCTCAAAGAAATGTCACTTTGGCCAACGAGAGGCGCTAGTACTTTGACGACGGAGAAGCACGGGGTGCGACCAGACCCACAGAAGGTCGCTGCAGTTAGCTGCTTTAAACAACCGCAACCACAATGCGAGCTGAGGAGCTTCTTGGGTCTTTTGCTCGTGCTTCCGACGTTTTGTGCCCAACTTTGAGGATACTGCCTACCCTCTGACTTCATTGCTGCGCAAGAATAACCCTTTCACCTGGACAGCAGATTGCTATTCCTCGTTTCGTCAACTGAAGTTCCTGCTATCTTGCGGACCCATACTTCGCCATTTGACCCCTCTGCCTCAACAGAATTGTACACCGACGCGAGTGGAATCGGCCTCGGCGCCGTCCTCGCCCAGCGTTTTGGTGACGCCGAGCATGCCATTGCCTACGCCAGCCGTTCGTTGAGCAAGGCCGAACAGAATTACACCGTCACTGAGCAAGAGTGCCTCGCTGTCGTCTTTGCAGTCCCGAAGTTCCGGCCATATGTCTACCGGCGCCGCTTTACGATCGTTACTGATCACCATTGACTATGTTGGTTGGTCTCCGCGACCCGTCTGGCCGCCTTGCTCGATGGGTGCTACGTTTGCAGGAATTTGACTTTGCAATCCGTTTCAAGAGTGGCCGGCATCATGTGGACGCCGGCTGTCTTTCGAGGCTCCCTCTACCGACAAGTGAATGTGACGCCGACACTACCGACAAGTGACTGTGACGCGGACAATTTCGATGAGTTTCTGGCCGCCCTCGACGACATTCTTTTTCCCGATCTGGCCACCTTCCGGGAAGAGCAGCGTAACGACCGCAGCCTGGATGGCCTCTTCGCGTCAGCTGTTCAGCCAACAGGTAACAGTGGCTTCGTCATCCAAGATGGCCTGCTCTAAGAGAAGAATTACGCTGCTGAGGGTGCACGCCTCCTCTTAGTGGTCCCTAAGAATTTGAGAAACCACGTACTCCGTGCTATGCACGACGACTCCACCACTGGACACCTGGGTTTCACCAGAACATACCACCGCATGTGGCCAGTTGTAACAAGTGCCATCAATTCAAGCGCCCTAATACTGCGCTGGTCGGACTCCTTCACCCTGTGGCGCCACCATCATCTCCTTTCGAAATGGTTGGAGTTGATCTCTTGGCCCATTCCCGCGCTCACCCAACGACAACCGTTGGATTATAGTCTGCGTGAACCACCTGACGCGTTATGCTGAAACCGCAGCGATGCCAACGGCCTCGGCTCTTGATGTTTCGAGCTTCCTCCTGTCCTCCGTTATACTGCGTCATGGACCCCCTCAGGTTATTGTGAGCGATCGCGGTCGCCAGTTTGTGGCCGACGTAGTCGAAGAGCTGTTGCGTCTCTGTGCTTGCCAGTTTCACCACGCGACCCCGTATCATCCGCAGACAAATGGTCTCGTCGAGCGCACTAACAGAACTTTTACCAACATGCTTTCGATGTACGTGGATTCCAGTCACGAAAATTGGGATGTTATCTTGGTTTTTATGACATACGCCTACAACACCGCAACGCATGAAACTACAGGCTACAGCCCTTTCTATCTTCTTTATGTTAGGCCACCCCGCAACTTCCTTGACACCATTCTACCTTTTACTCCTCATGCGGACTCTTCTATTGCCCAGACTCACTGCCACGCTGAGGAATCACGCCGGATAGCTCAGCTCCGTACGTGGGCATCCCAGGACCACTCCAAGATCCGCTATGATGCACGACATAAGAATGTGTCATACGACAAAGGGGACATTGTATGGCTTTGGACACCACTTCGCAAGCGCGGTCTGTGCCAGAAGTTTCTGGCTCGTTGCACCGGGCCTTTCCTCATCACCGATCGCCCCAGCGATGTAAACTACTTGATTGCTCGCCTCGTGTCCAATGGCTACCGGTCTAAGAAGACGCAGCTTGTTCACGTCGCTCGCCTGAAACGCTGTCATCCACGGGACTCAGAGTGGACGTAACAGATACTCGCCCAGCGGGCTTCGTCTGTGAAGGGACTGGTACACATCCTCAGCGATCCCTTTCAGCAGATGACCAACTTTCTCCTCTTCTTCCGTCCTTTGTAGCTTTAGCGTAAGAGTATTATAGTAACCCTGCCCAACGATTGGTGTGCCTTTTACGGATGAAACCGTTGGATTTATCAAACACTAGAAGTATTCAATTTCCGCCCAGAGATATTTTGCATAGCGTTGCAGTGTCAGTATCTTTTCACCATCAAAAATCTAATGAAACCACTTACACGTCTAACTGTCGTATTTCATTGTGTAATCAAAACTTATCGTAGGTATTTTCGAGAAAATGACCTTGGTCGGACGTGCAGAGCCATGTCTATTCCAATAGAACACTGAAACGAAGCTTTTCTAAAGGCATCTCTCACTACTGATTGTGTTTATTTAATTTTCAAGCCGTTTCTAAATAAGAGCTGCATAATAAACGCATACACGTTTCCCGGCAGGAGCAAGAACAGCACATATTTCATATCTTGATGAAATGAAGGTCACTTTCAACAGCGGAGCTGTTTAAGCCGACCGTCAGTCCGTAACGCGCAAACAGGAAATGTGGGCCGATCTTCGCGGTGATGCAGAAAGGGTCCAAGCGCAATCGTACATATCCCTGTGAACTAGCGAAGGTGTTTAAGCTCGAGGATTGTCCGTCGAGTGTACGGCGCAAAACCTCCGATAGCCAATCAATAGCTAATCGATCAATAATCAATAAATTCCGGAAAATGCTGGGGATGATTCGGTAGGGCTTAGCCTAGCCAAAATACATGGCCAATACCTTGCGATAGCCAATAGTTATCCAATCAATAGCTAATCGATGAACGATCAATGATCAATAACTTCCGGAAAATGCTGGGGTTGACTTGGTATAGTGCTTCTCTTAGCCCAAGTAGGTGGCTGATCAGTTCCGCTGTTTCTCTAGCCTTGCGCCATAAGTGCAAGCTACGGTAATTTTTTTCGTGACGTGTACCGAAAATTTGAACTGTGTAGGTTGCTTATGTGCTCGAAAAACATTTACTGAACAGGCGCCTTTCTCCCAATTCGTTTGCGTTATACAGGGCACTTAGCTTTGTTTTTCATGCGTGACATATTGGGTCCGCCTGGTGTCCTCACTAAACTGAAGGGAGCAAGTTCTTATTGGTTTGTCACTCTGAGGACAAGATAATGTTTGATGCGTAGGTGAAGTTGAAAATAGATGGGTAATTGGGACTTTCGCTATAAATTACGTATGCAAGCATTCTAGTGGGTTATGAGCCTGTCTAACGAGCGGGGCCGAATTGAGCGTACTGTCCTGACAGAAGTACGCACGCCACCAAGACAAAATTTAGCGAAAATTGGTGGCACAGTATGATATCTTTCTTTGAGTGGTTAAATGAGCTCGGATCAAACACCGCATTTGTAAAAAAATTTATTGGAAGTCCTAGAGCGTGTGATATGGCCACTTTCAGCTATGCTTCCCAGTGTCCCGACATAGCTGTTGGTTACAACATACTTGTATGTCATGGAATAGGGAGGGGGTTCATGGGAAGTGCAATGTGGGACAAAATTTTTACATTCCTGGTCTGGTTATAAGCGGTGGAAATAATTACTTAGCGGTCGTATTCCCCCCGCCCTCTATTTTTCATGCGTCATAAAGCATTCTTAGTTGGTTTCAGCGATGTCCTCGCTGAACTAAACAAGAGACATTGTTTATATTTGGTTAAAGTAAAGGGCGCGGTATGGACATTAGTTCAGTAAACTTCAAATACAGGGGGCTGCTTATGATATTTGCAGTAAATTACGCAAGCAAGGTATCCGGAGCTTTGTGAACGTGTTTTACGAACAAAGCAGAATTTATCCCGCTGCCCTGGGAGAACTGTGGCTCAACCTACATCAAATCTAGCGAAATTTAGGCGGGGGGGGGGGGGCAGTAGAGTAGGGAGGGAGGGAGTACAGCATGGCAAATGTTATGGCGAAGTAACATGTGTGTTTATGAAGTACTGGGTTTTTAAAATTTCCTAACAAGTGCTCCAAAGCCTTACATGCGGGCAAGGTTTCAAACGGTACAGTCATATACGAGGAACTTTTTAAACTACGCGATATAATTACAGGAAATTGAAACTTTTATTGAAACTGTTTGACTGGAACAAGTTCGCTAGAAATTTGTTTGTATTTCAGTACATTGTTTGCCTGAGCTCGTTGGTTGCACATAGCACAAATGGTTTCCAGCAGAAGGTACTGACGCGGACGTCCCTTTCTGTCCGTGTCAGTACGTTCTGTTGGAAAACAGAAGTTTTGCTATTTGGTTGTAATTCTCCAATGTCGCACACATCTGCTGTTTTTGAAACCAAGAACGCTTGGTTTCATCTATCACTGCCGCCGCGAAGCCAGCGCGTAGCGTCCGAAATGCGCGAAAATAACATCCAATACACACATAGGACCTGTAAAATGCGTCAAGCACCAACAAATTAAAAGGAAAGCGTGCAGGTTTTCATTTGATGAAGCACCACAACAGCTAGATTGCGTCTGATCCGTTTGCTTACAAACTCAGCCTGTGTGCCGCTGGCGGGGCTTGGGAGAACCAGCTGGCCAAATTAATTCGTTGCTGCGTTCGACGTTGCAGCACTAGCAGCAAGTCATGTTTTTCTCAATAGAGCCTTTCTCGTTTGCGCGGCACTATACCCTTAACACCTATTCCCACCCCAAGTCTCTCCTGCCCAAATGCCACGCACGCTATTCTGCCGAGATTCGACTCTGCAGCCTTAACCAAAGTGACACCGTGTCGAACAGCCTCCACTATATTGACGATATCCAGGGCTAGTTCGCCGTGCAGCTAATTATGCTCTTCATACAAAGACGCGAACTACAGTTGCACGTAATCACGGTTTCACCGGTAGTGGGCTCACCATATACACCACAAGGTGTTTGAACCCGCCACCTCCCAGCTTCGAAGGAACACGCGTTCTTCGCATCTCGTCACGAAGCTGGTGATCGAATCATAGTTTCCGGTGGTAAATGTGTCTGTAGATGGCGTCCTTGCATCGTAGATACCGCAAACAGGAATACGGCCGTGAAAGTGATAGGGCAATTTTATCACGGGCATCGCGCTGCTGTGCTCAGGGAAGCGAGTTCCAAAGCAATCGTGGGGCCAACATCGATCACGGGCATCTGAAATTGCATCTGCCGTTTTTCCGCCAACTTGGATCACTCCATAGTCTATGGTTTAGTGGTTCACAGCATGGCGCAGCTGTGATCAGGGAACCGGAAAGCAATAGTCGGGCCAACTTGAATCACGGGTGTCTGACATTGTACATGTGCAATTCTTTTAGCCAAGGTATGTTACTGGGAATGTACTACTACCTACGTATAAGGCGCCGTTCCATGAAGCTAGTTCTTCCCAGCCTGGATTACTGGGTACGTTAAGCTAGGGATGTGACACACTTCCATGAACCTCTTTCACGCTAATTTGGGTCACCGGGTATTTGCAACTGTGTGTGCCGCGCTGTTAATTTGGGCATTGAGTCCTGTCACACATTAGCGGTCCACAGAGACTACTTTTCTTTGATCTTTTGTACGTTTTGCTTTCACCAACTACTTTCGTACTGCCCCGTCGCGTCACTAATTTTTTTAGTCAATGCACTCAATGGACCTCGAATTCAGCGCGCGTGTTTATTGCCAAGAATGCGCGCCGAGCACTCGGCCGTTTCCCAGTTCTAAAAATGGCCAGGCAGAGTGCATGTGTCTGGGTGCAGCTTCTTTTTTGAGCCACAGGAACCCATTTATGCGATTGGTATCTTCTACAATTGCACGCGTTCGCCGTCGCACCCTTTGACAGGTTTCTACTCATTGGAATGCATAGCCTGTAGAAAACACACATGTTGGGCCGAAATGCCGAGCCCATAGTTTCCTCAGCAACTCATTTTATTAAAGTGATCGTCCAACTGAAGCACCTATACGAACAAATCGAATGTCGTCCAGATTTGTGTTCTGTATTAGTAAGGTGCTTCCCGTTACCACCATTTTAATGTTTCCTGTGAAATTGACCGTGACCTGAGCAGCGCGTTTAAAGAATGAAGAAGAACTCTATGGTGCTCCGTGGTGGCGTCTTCGTCGCCATGCAACTAGAGGAGACTTCATAGCTCGTTTATCTGTTTGTTTACCGCAGGAGTCATGTGTGTCTGAAATAAGCACCATGAAAAAAAAAGAAACATAAGTCGGGGGTGTAGCTCAGAAGCCAGTCTGAGAGTTTAGACGGGCTGATGTACAGCGATGAGCACAGGGTGAACACGCAAGCGCGTGGCCAACGGAAATAAATATAGGCCGACGGCACTGTCAGCGCTGCGTCACGGTAATCGCTGTAAGCATTGCACGTGGGCAGTACACGTTTCGTGAGGCTGTATTTCCACCGCGCGCATCACGTCACTGGAGAGGCTCGTTTATCGCCTGCTAGCCGAGCTACTGCCTCGTAAGGTGATACTTTCGGCATTTCAAGTTCGCTCGTTCTTTAAAAATCTGTCTTTGAAGAGAACAGGACAGAAACAAAAAATCGGGGTAGCTTGCACTGTGGTGCAAGGCAAGACACAGCGCAGCTGATCGGTTTCTAGCTGGTCATGGCTATACGAAGTGTATAAGCATTTCCTCGTGGCCCGTGGCATCGGGGAACGCCTCACGAAGCACTTGCAGTCCTAGCACACGTAGGCATAGGTCGGCGCACTGCAGGTGTTGGCAGCGCGGTTGCCAGTGAGTGTCAGTGGAGGTGAGAGCCAATGAGCGTGAGTGGAAGCGAGTGTGAACGTGGTGAGTGCCTTTGAGTGTGAGTGGAGATCAGTGTGAACGTGAATGAGTGCTGTGTGAGTGGAGCTGAGTGTGAACGTGACTGAGTGCTGTGAGTGTGAACGTGGTGAGTGCTTGAACGATAAGCAGAGGTGATATCGGTTCACCTTGCTTGCGGAAAAATGGAGGCACGTTGTGTGTACAAGCTCACTCGCGGTGATTACTTATCGCGCTAGCAGATTGTGCACGCCAAGATAGAAACCACTCACTAAGGTCGTAATAATTCAAGGTTGAGGCTTGAGTGAGACAATGTATAATGAAACGCGCGGATATATTGTAGCCAAAAAGACTGGCGCGCGCTATGGAGCATGATCTTCATCGGCCCGCCGACGAAGATGGGCTCGCGCTCTCGGTGTCCGACGCTCGACTGAGATGGTAGCGTTTCTGAGTCGTCAATAAACCGCATTACATATTTGGTGGAGCTGTGCTGGGTTCTACTTCCCCAACCCTGTAACTACGCAATCGGACACAGCATAGTCCCATTTATTGTGGGCACTCACCCGCCCACAATAAATGGGACTATGCTGCGATGCTCAGCTACGCCAACTTCTATCTCACGGGTGTCGCTAGCGTGTGGTACCACAACCACGAATCCGACCTTCGCACCTGGTCAGATTTCAAGGCGCGCATTACGCAAGTGTTCGGTCGCCCTGCGGTGCGGAAGCTCCGTGCCGAAGAGCGCTTGCACAGCCGTTCCCAGCAACCCGGTGAGAATTTCACCAAGTACATAGAAGATGCTGTGGACCTTTGCAAGCGCGTCGATCCATCAAGACCCGTCACGTGATGAAGGGAATTGAAGACGACGCATTCCAAACGCTCCTCTCGAAAAGCTCGCGGACCGTGGTCGAGTTCACTGAACTTTGTCAGAGCTACGACGAACTCAGGAGGCAACATCTGCTCACTGGATGTTCTTTTGTTCCCGATACTTCCATTGCAAGTTTAGCCGCTGTGACTAACAACGACTATCTGCTTGGCGAAATCAAGGAATTCATACGCTCCGAAGTCGCCCGCCAGCTATCCCTCCTCACCGCCGTCCCCGGACCCACGCCGTCCTTGGCTCCTCCGTTGCGTCAAATGCTCCAGGAACAAGTGTACGAAGCGATGCAGTCCCCTCGTGCAACGCCACCATTGCCTGTACCTCTCAGCTACGCCGAGGTTGCAGCACGGCCACCTCCATCGACTTTTTCAGCACCACCGTTTGCCGCACCACCAGGTCCATTCCCTCCAGTGTACACCACCAGATCACCAGCTAGCACGGGACCCTGGCGTACACCCTACAATCGCCCCGTGTGCTTCTTCTGTGGTATCCCTGGTCACGTGGCACGGCTCTGTCGCCGTCGCTTATGGCTTCAAGGTCATGACCAACCTGTCTCCTGCTACGTTTCACCAGCTTCGTCCTTCTCAGCGCCACATGATTCGCGCTTGCCGTCTACGCGCACCGTCATTCCTTCAGCCCGTGATCGTCGCTCGCCATCCCCTCGTCGCCGCTCACTTTACCCCATGCGGCGGCGTCCGGCCCCATCGGAGCAGGAAAAGTAGCTACCGCAGTTCAAGAGGTGAGAACTGCGTTCCAGTCGAACCACACAAGGCCTCGCTCTCTACCGACGAACGTAATCGAAGTATCTGTTGAAGGAGTCGTCACACTGGCATTAGTCGACACAGGCGCCGCCGTTTCAGTAGTTACGGAAGAACTTTGCCGCAAGCTTCGAAAAGTAATGACGGCCTTATCTGCGCTGTCACTCCGGACTGCAAGTTCCCAGTGCATTACCCCTGTTGCCGCATGTACCTCCCGCATCGTCATTCAAGAATACACGTATACAGTCGAGTTCGTCGTGCTCTCATCCTATTCATACGACGAAATCTTGGGGTGGGACTTTACGATATCAGGCCGTCATTGATTGTTCTCGCGCCGAAATTGAATTTTCTCCGCTTCCCGATACCCGCTCACATGACCTTGACGATCTCGGCGACAAACTGGCCGTTACAGAAGACACTACGATCCCTCCGCACTCTTCGGTGATTGCGCATGCCTGCTCTACTTTCGCCACTGACACTACTGTCCTGTTTGTGCCATCGGACATTTTTGTTTGCCGACAATGTTCCCTTCCCTTCGCTGTCCTAACTGTCAGTGGTCGCTGCACGAGACTGCTCGTTTCCAACGCTAAGGCCACGCCCCTCGTCTTACGTCGTGGCGAGTGCCTTGGACGTCTTCAGTCTGCCGACTCAGTAACCATCTTTGACGCGCCTCTTGACGACACCTGTTCAGACGAGAACTCGTTATATATAGATTGCCTTGTTCCCAGCCTACGCACGACGTCTTCCATAGTTCAGTAGATGCCATCTTGAGCCCTACGTAGCCTTCGCAGCTTCTCAGCCTTCTACGGAAATACCAATCTACGTTCGACTGTCAACACGCCCCACTAGGCCGCACATCGTCTGTACGGCACGAGATCGACACCGGCACCCCCGCACCACTACGCCAGAGGCCTTATCGTGTATCACCCGCGGAGCGCCGCGTTATTGAAAACGAAGTAAGCGAAATGCTTGAGCGTGGAGTGGTTCAACCTTCTAATAGTCCCTGGGCGTCGCCTGTAGTCCTGGTTAAGAAAAAAGATGGCTCCATTTGATTTTGCGTTGACTACCGCCGTTATATTAAGATAACTGGCAAAGACGTCTACCCTTTACCGCGCATCGACGATGCTCTGGATTGTTTGCAAGGCGCGGAGTATTTTTCTTCGCTCGATTTACGCTCAGGCTATTGGCAAGTGCCTATGGATCCTGCCGATCGCCTGAAGACAGCCTTCGTGACCCCAGATGGCCTATATGAATTTAACGTTTTGCCGTTTGGGCTTTGCAATGCCCCTGCTACATTCGAACGAATGATGGACAATATGCTTCGTGGGCTGAAATGGAAGACATGCCTATGTTACCTTGATGTCGTTGTCTTTTCTCCAGATTTTCCCACACATCTGTACCGTCTCGAACAAGTCCTGCAGTGGATCACCGAGGCAGGCCTCCAACTCAACTTGAATAAATGTCGCTTTGTAGTCAAGCAGCTTGCTATACTCGGACACGTCGTATCGAAAGATGGCATACTCCCTGATCCTTCGAAACTTCGCGCCGTCGCCGAGTTCCCGAAACCCACGTCCCTGAAAGAACTTCGGAGCTTCAGCGGGCTCTGCTCCTACTTTCGTCGTTTTATCCGGAATTTCGCTTCCATCATTGCTCCGTTGACTCAGCTGCTTCGCGGCAACACACAACTTTCTACTTGGACCACAGCTTGCGACGATGCTTTTGTAACTATGCGGTGTTTGCTCACTTCGCCTCCCGCACTGCGCCATTTCGACCCCATGGCCCCCACGAAGTCCACACCGACGCCAGCGGCGTAGGACTTGGTGCCGTGCTTGCACAACGAAAAAGTGGGCATGATGAATACCTAGTAGCCTACGCCAGCCGAACACTAACGAAAGCGGAATCTAACTACTCCGTCACCGAAAAGGAGTGCCTTGGTATCATCTGGGCCCTTGGAAAATTCCGACCCTACCTGTACGGCCGCCCCTTCGACGTCGTTACAGATCACCATGCTCTATGTTGGTTATCGACTTTAAAAGATCCGTCTGGCCGCCTTGCGCGATGGGCTTTACGGTTACAAGACTTCGACATACGCGTCATTTACCGGTCTGGCCGTAAACAAACCGACGCGGATGCCCTCTCTCGGTCGCCTACACCAAGTGGCATGACTTGCATTACAGCCATCGAATCGGCGTTTTCGAACCCTGTGCCCGTCAACATGGCTGTGGAGCAACACAAGGATCCCTGGATTGCGGCACTTATGGATTGCATTTCTCACACTTCAACAACACGCCCTTCACGCGCTATCCGCCGCCACGCTTCTCATTTCGAGTTGCGGGATGGTGTTCTCTATCGTCTAAATTACGCTTCCGACGGTCGCAAATGGCTGTTGTCGTTCCCCGCCATCTGCACACAGATGTATGCTCTGCTCTCCATTCAGACCCGCAATGCGCCCATGCCGGCCTTTTCAAGACTTACGCCTGGCTTCGCTCCCGCTTTTATTGGCGTGGCATGTTTAATTTTGTGCGAAAGAACATTCGCTCGTGCAGAGCGTGCCAACAACGCAAGCTTCCTGATCTTTGTCCTCCTGGTCCCTTGCAGCTCATTCCTTGCCATTCCCGACCATTCGACCTCGTCGGCATCGATCTCTACGGCCCTCTTCCCTGCACATCAGCTCGCAATCGTTGGATTATTGTCGCTGTCGACCATCTCACCCGCTATGCAGAAACTGCGGCACTGCAAACAGCGACAGCCCGCGACATTGCGTCATTCCTCCTGCATCACTTCATAGTTCGTCATGGGGCACCGCGGGAACTTCTGAGTGACAGAGGGCGTGCGTTTCTTACCGAATTTATTAACGCCCTTCTGACCGCGTGCCATACCGTCCATCGCACCAGTACAGCTTATCATCCGCAAACGAACAGCATAAGAGAAAGGTTTAATCGTACTTTGGGCGACATGCTATCGATGTACATGACATCGGATCATACCAACCGGGACCTCGTTTTGCCATATGTTACATACGCCTATAACACCGCTTCACAGGCCACAACGGGATTTTCGCCAGTCTATCCCGTATAAGGCCGTGAGCCTACGTGTACGCTCGACACCATTCTCCCCTACCGGCCTGACCCATCAGAGGGCACGCCTCTGTCTGAAGCCTCCAAGTATGCCGAGGAATGCCGTCAGCTGGCCCGTTCGTTCACGACGGAAGACCAGAGTCTCCAAAAATTCCGCCGCGATGACGACCGACTTCCCTGCACCTACCAGCCGGACTCACTAGTCTGGCTGTGGATACCTTCAAGCACCCCTGGTATAACCTCTAAACTCCTCGCTCAATACTACTGTCCCTACCGCGTCGTACAACAGACGACGCCGGTCAACTACGTCGTCGAGCCGCGAACGCCATCTACTGACTTGAGGCGTCGTGGACGCGAGGCAGTCCAAGTGCAGAGACTTAAACCCTATTACGACCCCTTGTCCTCTCCTCTCATTGAGTCGCCAGGATGGCTCCTTCTTCTCCAGGGGGCAGTTGTAGCGAAGAAGACTGGCGCGCCCTATGGACGCATGATCATCATCGGCCCGCCGACGAAGATGGGCTCGCGCTCTCGGTGTCCGACGCTCGACTGAGACGTTCGCGTTTCTGAGTCGTCATTAAACCGCATTGCAATAGATAGTTTTAGCAGTGGTACGTTACGCTACGGTAAGTACGGTAATACCGTACCGGCCGATGAGTGCGCATGCGTGGATTTTACCGTACGGAAAGACTTTCCGTGTGGTATACTAGACGGTAAGGAGCGTTCCGTATACGGTAACGGGCGCACCAAGTTTCGTCGAGCCAAGACGATTCAAGCCAAGACACAGCTAACCCCCAAAGCTGGTTCTAACACCTAGCACTGAAAGATGGCGTCGACGACGGACTGCACACCGAGGCTGCCCGCTCCTCGCGTGCGTTTCACACGGGCGGACAACTTGATTTTGCTTCAAGTCGTCAACGAAATTCGCCCTGTGTGCGACCCGATGAGGTGGCAAGAAGTCGCCAAAATTGTTGAGGCTAAAACGTGCAAGTTGTGCTCAGCTCGCCGCGTCAGGGAGAGATTCAACCTCCTGCTGATACAGTTTCGCCGGAAGGACACTACGAACCGTGCCAAGTGAGTATACTCTTATGTACGTTACTTCAAAGACATTGTTTTGCCCCGGACCATCGAACATGAAATTCTCTGCTTTTACATAGGTCTGGTGTGGAAGAAGCAGTTGGCGAGTAGGAGGAATTGCGGCAGCACATCTCTGACTTGGCCAGAGAATGGGCTTACAAGCCGCGCGCCGTGGACCGGCAAATGATGGACCGAAAGCGTCCCCAAAGCGCCACACAAAGCAACGCAACGAGTAGCATAGCTGACACGCGCTCTGCTACAGCCTAGTCGGTGCGGACTTTATGTGCAGCAGACATGAAGTCAAGGGCTATGAGAGCCTTCGCTGCGGCTTCAGCAGATGCTGACGGCGGCCAGACCTCCATCGGTAAGGACCTATAGACGATTTCGCTCGCGCGATAGCAGCAGCGATATTGCGCTGCCAAGAAATTTCCGGTCACGGGCCTTATTACTCTACTGTGCCACTCCTGCTAATCTGTATCACCGCCACTGCCTTTCTTGTTCGCTATAGTTAGCGGACTACGTCATTGAACCAAACCGGAAGCCGTCCAGGGTGCATGTTTCTAAACAGCGAAAAGGTCTATACCCACATTTGGTGTTGCGTTGTATTGCTTTGCCCGACCTGTCATATATGCTACGCTAACTCAAAGCGAAGTTCATAGTCGGTTTTGATGGGCAGAAGGAAAATTTCGGCTGTAGATAGTTAACCAAATTAATTACCTTTCAACCAAAATAGCATTTATTTTCGTTTTCTTTTTGTACTAATCTACCCACTATGGCCAGAAATAAAGATGAACACGTTGCTGCATGTTTCTTCATTGTGGAACTGTAGTTGCACATTACAGAGTCAAGAACAGCTTGTAGCAAAGCAATGAACAATTGTGTGGCTTTAAGTCTTTTAATGACCTGAGCAAAACTGTAGTCACATTGAGTGCAATTTCACAGGATAAATGCAGTCATGAGTGACATTTTACAGGATCACAAGCACAGATACTTTTTATTAACTTAATAGCACTCTAGATACAGTGAGAGGTTGACAAGATACACACAGCACATATATTTCAGTGTTTAATAACAGTATTTCAGCAGTTATACCAACAAATCCCCCTAAAAGCATACAATATGCTGATACCAGCACAAGCCGAAGCTTAGCTCTAGTTTATGAATTAGCATCTGCGTTTGGCTGTGCTCAGGTGTTGATACTATATTGACAATGTGTGACTTTCATGAGTCTGAAGTCTTGTAAAACTCCAATGGAAGTAATGCTTCTGTCACGCTTTTGCACCACATAATTTTGAACAACAGTATATCTCTGTTATGCAGATGATGGCGCAGATGTGTCACCTGCAGAGTCTATTCTGCATGGGCTGTACGGTGAAGGGATTGCAGATCCGGGCATTAAAAATGAAGATCCGGGCATCCATGCGCTGTTGGAGGATTTCGAAACTTCCAGGCCTGACATCTGTTTGAGTGCTGTTGCCGACGCAGCTGACCCTGACAATGGTGCTAGGGATAGAAGCCCTAGCACCATTTGTGGGCATGTCACCTGTGGCGGCAACAGCCCTCGAGCATCTTCTGTGGGTGAAGATGTCAATGAACGCATTGATAAAGGTATTGTTTTGCGTTTCATTTTAGAAGTTGTATTTTGCTTTGCCACCATGCACATAAACAGATTGCTACCATTTGTGCAGTGACAAACTAACTGCGAGGTGTCAGACACTAGGCACGCGTCAAGCAAAGTATTTTGCACTTATGCAAACCACACACCCGAAATAACTTAATTCAAGTTAGTATGTGCAATGTGCATGCACGTCATTACCAATGCTACTCTCACTGCGCAATGCTGCCCTCATCTCCACGAACTAATGCTATTATATTAAAAATATAACCTTAGTACAAGTCTGAACAATAGGAGATCCAACGGCACTTCATTTTGCTAAAGTCATCTGAAGAAAACATAAAATAAGGCCGTGAGAAAGCATAGGGTAAATTTATTTAAGTCTATTTGGCATGCAGAAGTAAGCAAAGTGAAAGAGGGCAAGAAGAAACCTTGCTACAGGTAGGAGGAAAACAATTGCACTGCAGCAAGCGGATTCATTCTGAATTTCTTAAAGCGACTGGAACAACTTTGGTGGTTGTGTACAAGTGCTCTCAGTTGATGTCACTTGGGCGAGCCATGCATCGGCTTCCAACATGATGTCATCAAGAGTACTTGAAACAAGCCACTCCATTAAGCTTATTTTAATATCATTTCTTTGCCTTGCACTGTGGGTGTGTGCACGGAATAAACTGCAACGACTCTACACTGTAGAAGATGTGAGCACAGCACGTAAACATTATTTTGAAGTTGTCGTCACCACAGTAATTATAAAAAGTGGAAGTACGCAAGACAACCCATGGCCAAACTATGCAACGGTAGAGGGGGAATGCAATGGCTTAAGAGAAGGGTAATGTTTAACCATTTGTAGCTGTTCATTACAATGCACCGACAAAACATTTTTGTAAAAAAGCATGCCTTGCGATATAGTACTCTGTGTCTAGGCAGTCTCTTAGCCTAGACAAAGTCTGTTTCAAAGAGTCTTTATGCTGTCCCTTATCATACAACTGGTGTTATTCGATGTTGCAACGCTCAGCAATTCATCCTTTAATTTCATTTCTTATTAATTTCTTTTAAGCTTTCTATTATGAGTTCAAGCGCAACTTTTGAGCCTCTAGATACACATTCTTGGCAGCCACACACTTGGCGCTCTTTACGTCAGTTGACACGACCGCTTTTGCTCACATAAGCAAATTGGGCACACCTTGCTTGTTCTCCTACATGCATCCAAAATTCCCTGGGCTACAGAATTGATGCTCACTTGGTTGATAACCTTACACACTTCTTTTTTAAAACTTATTAAAGCCTCTCAATAACATTCATCAGAAATTTGTAGTTTGTACTCAACATATCACCACTACATTTTGTTTGTATTTTTGCATATATTACCTATTGCAAGAAACAGCTTAGCAACAGGCAACTTGACAGGAAACTCTTGTACGCTACCTCATAGCACAACACCGCCAGTCAAGTATTCTGTAAGAAGAACAAGGCGTTTGCAGGGGATTTTTTGTTAGTTACAAGGTGCAATATTATAGGCGTAAGACTCAAGGTGGCTCGGCATTGTATCTTGAATGGCATTGTAAAAAAAGTGAGTTACCAGCGTAAGTTAGCACACAACTTTTGAAGATGACAGAGGTCTGATTGAAAAAAACTATTATTGATAAAAGCACCTGCAAGGTTGCCGAGCCGGGCTCAGGCCACCCGGGCATTATCTACGGTGAGGCATAGCCTTTCCACCGCTGCCCGGGCCCCACTGGATTGCCCATATTTTATCACACAGAACATCATTTCCCTTTTTCTATTTCATATATGCTGACACTTTCTCTTTGAACTGAGTGAAAACAAGAGCAGCCGCTAGCTCTTCACAAAGAGAAATTCCAGCACATTTGGCATTCCCCTGGCTAGTTAAGTGGGAGAATCATATTGTAACATATAACAGTGTGCAACATGCACATGATAACACTTGTGCATTATCTATGCTGCTTTATATTTCATGGACGCGCAGTCACTATACACAGAATTCCTCCACAGCCACAATTGGGGAGTGCTCAGCAGTCCACAGCCACACAGCCACCATTGAGAGGTGAGTGAACAAACAATGTTCTGAATAGTTATCAATAAATAGGCAGAAATAAAAAAGTGCAGGTATAAATTAAGTATATAAAATATTACATTGATAGATATTGAAGCATTTTGACACACTGTCAATAACCAAGTACGAAGTGGCGCCTCTCAAGGCGTCAACGAGCGAGGCCAGTGAGCGTGCGCTGTCGCACGTATTTGTGGATGCAAACCGCCATTCCTCGCTAGGCGCGTAGACGCGAGCTTGCACTTGTCCGCAAGCGTACGTGTGGTCTGGGCTTAAGTCTATGCATGGTTCTTAGATGTGTGTCACATCTGCTTACTATTAAGTGCCTGCATCACGTGCGGTGGTGCTATTTAGGGGTGTGCAGAGAGCACAACCCCTCTTGTTTTGTAGAAACTTGGACAAAAACAAATATAATATGAAGTGAAGTTTGTTTTTCTTTCTTGTTACAAAGAAGGAAGCCGAGGCCAAAGGCCTGATGAAGGCCTCTGCTGCCCTGTGCAGTCTGAAATCACTTAATGCGTAACTGAATATACTGTAACATAAACTCAAAATCTCAGGTGCACTTGCAAGCGGCACATAGAAGCAAATAAGCAGAAAACATTATAAACGGAATTATACAAAACACAAGTCAGAATCAATTAATTACGATCTGATTATGAGGCACGCCGTAGTGGGGGACTCCGGAAGTTTGGACCACCTGGAGTTCTTTAAAGTGCACCTAAATATAAGTACACGGTTGTTTACGCATTTCGCCCCCATCGAAATGCGGCCGCCGTGGCCGGGATTTGAACCCGCGACCTCGTGCTTAGCAGCCCAACACCATAGCCACTGAGCAACCACGGCGGGTAAAACGCCCTAATTTAATTAAAATTTAATTTGTCAATTAATTATGGTTGAGTTTTTTTAGTATGCTTAAAGACGCACTCAAATTAACATTTGTTGACACCTGATTAAGTGTTGCAGTTATTTGAAAATTCATCTTTGACATAGTTGGTGTGTTTTAGGGTGCTGGTAGATTTGTGTACAAAAGTAGTATGTGTCATTAGGCATAGGATTGTTTTGAATGTGGAATTTATTGGACATAGCTATAGCATTAGCACATAGCATAGCATTGTGTGTATTTTACATACGACTAACAACGTCTTGAAGGTGGCGGTTCTTTTTGGAATTGCTTATATATCTTTGAGCAGATATTTTCCATGGCAACCTTGAAAGACGCTGCAGCCATCAATCTTAAGAAAGGACATGGGCGTGCTGGCTTAAAGCTACACCAAAATGGTCAATTTTGCCCATGAGAGCACGCAAAATGACCCATTTTGTTCTATTCGTCATTCCAAAACCGCTTGTTGGCGAGATGGCACGCCATGCACAAGAGTGTATGGAGAGTGCCCTGACAAGAAAGTTTTTGTAGCGCAATTGTTGCGCAACTGTTGCGCAATTGAGCTGCACTCAATTGTGGTCACCTTCTTTGTTGAAGAATAGGGCTTAGTCAAGTGCATACTGCTTTAGTTTAATCACCCTCGAAGGACATTCAATGGGGCGCAGCATCGGCAAATTAATCATATACAGCTTTGTGACATTGGATGTGCTGCTGTCCGATTGCGTAGCTTACCAATGTAATGGGGAAGAAAAATGCCGTAGCAGCAGCGCTAATGGAGGCCCATGAGCGCATTGTAGAAATTGGATGTCCATTGCATTTGATAAACATTAGGGCATCTTCTTGTCTCCCATCAAAGGTAGACGAAATCCTTGTGGACTTTTTCTTCTTCTTTGAAAATAATTTAGAAAAGAAAATGTGCACTTAAGCAGTTCGGTGGATTTCGCTGGGAAAATGCCTAGAGAGGCTCCTAAATGAATGTGTGCCTCGAATGTTTTCCTTCTTGAAGTGAAGAAGAAATGCCACAACAGGTCCCCCATTTCTGACCTACTACCACATCCACAAAATGCCAGTGGCGTCAGCACAAACGGAATAAAGTTTGAACAAAACAAACAGATATCAGTTGGCTCTGTGCCTGTGAAAAAAGCGAAAACTACCGACGTGTGCAAGACTGGGTCAACTACATAACATGCGAGGAACGCTGTTCGTGTTCTTGAACTCATGGTTCAGCAAAGCTTGCTGTCTGCATTTTAAGAACATTATTCCTGCTTTTGCTACAGTAAGCTGCCGCCTGCAAGCACAAGCACTTCCAAGTACAGAAGGGACAGCCTTTACATCTTGGGCTTCTTTAGGACATTCTTTCAAGGCTTGCGATACCAGTGTTGCTAAAGCAGCACAAGGACATCCGTTTGACTAAAAGAGCAGAGTCCCGCAGGGGCGTCTGCGTCAGCAGGCGTTTGGTGTGTTGCGACACCACGTACCCGAGCACCCGAGGGTTGGACCCTCCCGCGTCTAACCGTGCGCGGCTTAGCCGTGTCCGGGGAAAAGAGGATCCTGGGGGTTGAGCCAATGCTGAGTGCTTGGACCTTTATGGCCCCTTGGCGGAGGCAACACACCCCTTTGGCCTCGGCTTCACGTAGACGGCACCCCCGGACTGACCCACCCGGGGGAAATCGGTTGTCGCCTTTTCCTATCCCCCTCTCCAACCTTTTGCTTTCCTGTCTTCTTTCTTTAACTATCCTATCATCTCATCTCTTCTGTCACTTCCTAATTTTCATAGGCGGCTTGGGTTAACCTTGTGTATGTGCCCTCCCTTGGGTATAATATATTAGGTTATAGTGGCAATGTACGGTTGGCGCCTGCAGCCTTACGCGTTAAGCACTGCAGCGTCCCCTAGTTGGGCTCCGTGGTGGGTGGCCACCATTGCCGCCGAAATAAAACAAACCGTTATGGGAACACCAGCATTTCCCCGCCTACTTGATCGTCACCCTCTAAAGAGGGGACGCACCGATGAACTTAGCCTGTATTCCAACCGACCAAAAGAAATCTATCCGAAATACCATGTTGTACACAGCGAAAATGCTTCGAAACCGGCCAGATCCATTTCTCCATTCATAGTTGCGAAATCTTTGACGGAAGCTTTAGGCTCAGGTTACAAAGTGATTAAAATGGCTAGCGGAGACCTTCTTCTTGAGGTCCCTCAGAAACAACAGTACGAGAAACTCGGCAACCTTGTGACTATCGGCAACATACCAATATCTGTATCACCACACCGATCAATGAATAGCTCACGCGGAGTCGTATCAGAAGCAGACCTACTAGAATTATCAGAAGCAGAACTCCTGGAAGGTTGGAAAGATCAAAATGTCACCAATGTAAAACGTATCATCATCAGACGGGACAACAAAGAAATCCCCACCAAACATCTTGTCCTCACATTTGGATCTAGCGTTCTGCCAGAAACCATCGAAACAGGATACATTAAGTTAACTGTTCGACCATATGTCCCTAACCCTAGACGGTGCTTCCAATGCCAAAGATTTGGCCATGGCTCACAGAGCTGTCGTGGTCAAATAACTTGTGCAAGGTGTGGAGTACAGGGCCACTCCTCCGACAACTGTACTGGCACTCCTCACTGTGTGAACTGCAGTGGTGACCACGCATCCTACTCACGTTCCTGTCCAAACTGGAAAAAAGAAAAGGACATAATCACCCTAAAAGTAAAAGAAAATATTTCTTTCAAGGAAGCCCGTAAGAGGTGCTCACTTTTCCACAACACATCTTATGCTGATGCGGCGCGTCGCGGGGCAGCGTCGCAGCGGCCACTGCCACCTGCCCAGCCCGCACAGAGCGAGCTGCCGCTTGTGGCCCCTGCCCCCTGGGTGGAAGGCGCTAAGCCTACCCCACCCAACCAGCAAACAAGCCCGGTTACCCTTGGGTTACCGGCACCACAACAGTCCACGGCAGCATCCTGCTCTTCGCGTAGCGAACCGGCAGGACCGCCAGCAGCGCCCACGGTGGGTGCAGTCAAGGCTGCCTCACCCTCTCCGGCCCCTGCTGTCGCTGGCAACAGCCAGCGCAGCTCAGGCCCAAAGACAGCCCCATCAACCTCCGGGCTGGTGGGCGCAAAGGTCTCGTCCTTCGCGGCGAGACTTTCTCGCGAAATTTCTCGCTCGCAAGAGCGCGTGTCCAGCGCCCCACATGAGGCAATGGACACTACACCCATCCCGACAGCGCACCAAGCGCCTAAGGAGCGGCGAGGCTCCCTCGACCGCTTCAGAAAGGACAAATCCCGCGTTACAGGGCCCGGGAAGGGCTCTGTAATCTAAAGCAATATTTCCTTTTCTAGTACACACAGCACCAATTTACTTTCATTATGGATACTCAAATCATACAATGGAACGTCAGAGGTATTCTTAGGAACCTCGATGATGTCCAAGAACTTCTCCACGAACACAACCCAAAAGTGCTGTGTGTACAGGAAACTCACTTAAAATCGACACATACAAACTTTCTCCGACAGTATGTTACGTTTCGTAAAGATCGTGATGATGCCCTCGCATCATCAGGCGGTGTTGCCATCGTAATCCACAAAAGCATAGCATGTCAACGTTTGCGGCTACAAACGCCCCTCGAAGCAGTGGCAGTTCGACTTGTTCTCTTAAACAGACTCATCACCATTTGCTCGCTTTACATACCCCCACATTACCAACTACACAAACATGAATTTCAGTCATTTATAGACGAATTGCCAGAACCTTATCTTGTTCTTGGCGATTTCAATGCGCACAGCGGTCTGTGGGGCGACTCTCGCATTGATGCACGAGGCCGTCTAATTGAGGACTTTCTTTTCTCATCCGGTGCATGTCTGCTAAATAAAAAAGCAGCCACATATTATTGTCTCGCAAATAAAACGTTTTCCTCCATAGATCTGAGCATAGCTTCTCCATCCATACTACCTGAACTTGAATGGGAAGTTATAAAGAACCCTTATGGGAGCGACCATTTCCCAATACTGCTGAGAACACCAAGACAATACGAATCTCCACCACGCGCCCCCCAGTGGAAGGTCGATGCAGCGGACTGGAAGAAATTCCAAACACTTACCAGTACGCTCTCGTGGGCTGACATTTCATTGCTCGGAATTGACGGTGCCGTCGAATATCTTACTAATTTCTTAATTGATGCAGCTCTTAAGTGTATTCCCCAAACAAGTGGACTTTCTAGCAAACGCCGTGTTCCGTGGTGGAATGAACAATGCCGGAACGCACGTAGGCAGCAGAACAAAGCATGGAGGCAGCTTCGCGATTCTCCTACTGCTGAAAACCTCGTCAATTTCAAGAAAATCAAATCCCAAGGTAGGAGAACGCGCAGACAAGCCAGGAGAGACAGCTGGCAAACATTCTTATCAAGCATAAATTCATACACGGATGAGGCCAAGGTTTGGAACAGGGTCAATAGAGTAAGAGGACGACAAACACATCCTCCTCCCCTGGTACATACGCAGGGAGATAGCCTGGAGGACCAAGCGAACCATTTGGGTGCACATTTTGAACATGTGTCCAGTTCATCACACTATTCTCCAGCATTCACAAAATACAAAGCAGCAATAGAAAAACAAAAACTAGACCGAAAGAGCGCTGGGAACGAGCCATATAACCTACCTTTCTCCCTAGCAGAGCTGCAAGCATCACTGACCTGTTGCAAACAATCTGCCCCAGGCCCCGACCGCATACTCTACGAAATGTTGACAAACCTGTCCTCTGAAACAAAGAAAACCCTTCTCTGCCTGTACAACTCTATATGGACCTCCGGCGAGATCCCCTCTGCCTGGAAAGAGGCCATAGTAATCCCTATCCTGAAGCAGGGCAAGGATCCATCGTCCGTATCGAGTTATCGGCCCATAGCTCTAACAAGCTGCATCTGCAAAGTCTTTGAGAAGATGATAAACCGCCGTCTGATACATTTCCTAGAATCAAACAAGCTGCTTGACCCATACCAGTGTGGATTCCGCGACGGCCGATCCACCACTGACCATCTGATACGCCTAGAGACTCAGATTCGTGAAGCTTTTGTCCACAAGCAATTCTTCCTGTCTGTTTTCCTCGATATGGAAAAAGCATACGACACCACGTGGCGGTTCGGAATACTGAGAGACCTCGCACACTTTGGAATACGTGGCAATATGCTGAATATCATTGAAAGTTATCTGTCCAACCGGAGATTCCGTGTTCGTGTGGGCAATGCCCTATCAAGACCATATGTGCAGGAAACTGGAGTACCACAGGGTGGTGTGCTTAGTTGCACCCTTTTTATCATAAAAATGAACTCTCTGCGTCTGTACATCCCACGCAACATATTTTAATCAGTATATGTCGACGATGTACAGATAGGCTTCACGTCATGTAACCTTGCAATCTGTGAGCGGCAGGTTCAGCTTGGACTGAACTGCCTAAGTGGGCAGACGAGAACGGTTTTCGGCTTAACCCACAAAAGTCCACATGCGTCCTCTTCTCCAGGAAGAGAGCTCTGCACCCTGATCCCAACACCGAGATACAGGGTGAGGGTCTACCTGTAAAAACTGAACACAAATTCCTAGGCCTAATTCTGGACGCGAAGTTAACGTTTATCCCACATCTAAAGTATTTAAGAAACAAGTGCCTGAAGACAATGAGCATCTTGAAAGTGTTGTCTCGCACTACGTGGGGTAGTGACACAAGATGTCTATTGAATCTATATAAGAGCCTCATTCGATCACGTATAGACTACGGTTCCATCATATATCACTCTGCGACGCCGAGCGCCTTGAAGATGTTAGACCCTGTCCACCATCTGGGTATCCGCCTCTCTACGGGTGCGTTCAGAACAAGCCCCGTAGAAAGCCTTTATGCCGAATCAAATGAATGGTCGCTACATCTACAGAGAACTTACTTATCCTTTGTATATTTCCTAAAAGTGAACTCAAACAATACGCACCCTGCCTACACAAGTATAAATGATCTGTCCAGTGCCCAAACCTTTCTGAACCGCCCTTCCGTGAGAAAGCCCTACGCACTGCGAGTAAGAAGTCTTGCCGAAGAAATGGATGTGTCGCTCCATGAGCACGATGTCATGCCCCCTCCTGTAGAGCTGCCGCCATGGCAGTGGCAGCTGATTGACTGTGATCTGTCCTTCATTGAGGTCACAAAGCATGCGCCGGTCGCACATATCCGTATGCACTTCCTCGAATTGCAGCACAAATACTCTTGTCCGGAATATTTTACTGACGCTTCAAAGTCACACACTGGCGTGTCTTACGCGGCGGTCGGTCCATCCTTTTCGGCTGCCGGAGTTCTACACCCAAACACAACCATCTTTACAGCGGAGGCCTACGCCATCCTGGCGGCGGTTAAACACATCAAACGGTTAGACATACCCAAGGCAATCATCTTTACTGACTCTTTATCCGTGTTGAAATGTTTAAAAACTCTCAGTAGGCACAGAAACCCCGTCATTATAGCTCTTTATTCCATAATTTGCACCGCGTATACATCCAAGCAACAAATTGTGCTGTGCTGGGTGCCAGGGCACCGCGAGATCGAGGGGAATGAGTTGGCCGACAAGCTAGCCACATCTGCTCATACAGACGCTGCCACTTCACCCATAGTTGTCCCTGTAATGGACCTAAAACCCTTTCTCAAGAAAAAGGTCAGGGCCTACTGGCAACGTCTGTGGGACAGAGAAACGAGCAACAAATTACACACTATAAAGCCTCAACTCGCTCATTGGCCACCAGAATCGAAGACACGCCGCACACAAGTTACACTTTGCAGACTCAGAATAGGACAGACATACAGTACACACGCATACTTATTGTCCGGTGGCCATCCGCCTGTCTGTGATGAATGTGGCGAGCCACTTAGTGTACTTCACGTCCTCCTGCAATGCCCTGAACTAGAGCCTCAGAGAAAAATACATTTTTCATTATCGTTACGGCAGAATCTACCATTGCATCCATGTATGTTTTTGGGCAATGAACCTCTTTTTAAATACCAATCCGTTATCGCGTTTTTAAAGGATATACCTAACTTTCTTGTTATATATCCAGGTGACTTGTAGCACGGTCTCTCTGGAGAGGCCGCTGCTGCGGTATTTTATTAAAGAAAGCACGTGCCTCCTGGTCTTTGTCTACAAAGGCTACTGGTAGGCGTCGTGCTACTTTTATACTCTTAATACTCTAAGCACCATGACCATTTCTCATCCATTTACTACCCATAGATCATTCCACACGTCACTGCCATAATTCTATTCGATATATGTTTTACGCTTCTATACCGCGATTTGTTCTTAGGCCCCTTTACAGCCACATTGCATCCCGTCATCGGAACTCACTGATCATGGCAAACATACCATTCATTGTCTTGGCGCTCTTTGGCCACACTTGGCCCTTGCGCCACAAAACACCAAATATCATCATCCTAAAAGAGCAGAGATGTACAAAAGCACGATGAAGATTTGGTAATTGGGCAACAAGCTAGGTGCGTTGTTGACAAATTCAAGTCAAGTGAGAAAGAATATTTTGAGGCGGTTATAAAATAAATGGTTACTGCCTGCGACTACATGTGCTGGAAATGTTCTTGGATTTGATGTGCTGATGCCATCATGATGTGCTGATGCCAATGCACGAGTTGCGGGTATAGAAGCCATTAATACGATTTCATTTAAAGGTGTGATCCGGTGGATTATAATCCCAGCCTTATTGTAAACCTGCAGCCTTTCGAAATTCCTTCCAATGTGCAGCAAGAGGAATGGGTGAGCATGCAGTGGAGAACCATCTCGCTACTTAGAGGTGCAGATGAACTTGTAAAATGCAGCCTTATCGCTCAAGTGATGCTGGGAATTCTCTTTGTACCGCATAGCACTGGTGAGTGGTGAATGCGAGCGGCAATTCAGTGAGGAAAACTTACTTGCACCAAGGTCCAAGCTTCTATGTCTGACAAGACGCTTGGAGAGGCAAGGACATGGCAACATCATGGCAAGGACCATGTTATTCGCAGGTCTATTCCAACGTCTATTGAAGAGGCCAAGTGTGCCACAACAAAAATTTTGCAGCAGTGGTAACTGCAGCTTACGACATGGCTTGGACTCTTGCAGTTACGTGTGCAGGCAGAAAACTGACTTGGTTTATCACTCCACTTCAAATATTACATATACATATATAATGCATTTGGAAAACTCCTTCCCCAGGTTCCTGTAATGATATTCGGATTATTTTAAGACTGCCCCCTCCCCGCTTAGATCTTTATAGTGCCTTGTCTGTGAACCTGGCAGGTATTACAATGTTTCTAGCTGTACACGGGATAGTAGCTTAATCAATGAGAAAGTTACTACCCTGTGTACAGCTACAAACATGGTTCTCGAACTGCACGCAGGGCATGCTCTTAAAAGCCGATATCAAGAGCAAGTGCTCTAGACTATCTTTGATAATGTTTGCTTTCCAAACCTTCCTGTAATAATTTCGTGCCACAGAAGAAACAAACCTGCAACCATGAGCGCATGCGGACCGTGTGTGTTGCAGCGGCGGTAAACTGGTTATTTGGTCACATTCCTTGCTTTGCAATTCCAAAAGAAAATAAATTATACATATATTTTCCAGATTACATCACTTCAGAACAACAGACTTAAGTTTGGGAATTTTAAAGAAAAACGACGATGGAAATTCAAAAAATATTCTTAAAGCACCGCAAACTAAACAATTGGCCTAAACTTGAGTGCTTCTCGTAAATCTTTAGTACCATCTAGACCAAAGACATTTGCCTCAAATTTCAACAATGGCAACATCCTGAAAAATTTTATAAACCGTTCCATTCGAAGGTACAGAGAACAAAATGAGACAAATGTTTCATGTGCATGGTTTTTTATTCTCATCTCAACGATCATACAATGCTTTGACACATACTCTATCACTAAATATTTTTAGAGCCGCAGCCAAAACACTTCTGTGCCGGGAACTACTTCTGACTGACTGGGAGCTTGTATATTTTTCTCTTGAAGACAAGGTACTTCTCACACAAAACTGATGATGATGTGTGGTGTTTTGTGGCGCAAGGGCCAGTTATGGCCAAAGAGCGCCATGCCAGTGTTTGTGAGTGTGCAGTGGAGCGATGAATTCTGAGAAGTAGATGAAGCGTGGCTGTAAAAGGGCCTAAAATAATCGCTGTAAAGTGCGTAAAATATATATGTACTAAAATCATGGCAATGACTAATGATGTGTACTATGAAATGAGGAATGCATTGAGAAAGAAGAATAATATATTTAAAATATTTAAGATACAGTAATTGGCAAGAAGCACTACTACCTAAACAGAGCCCTTGAACCACAAGGGCCTGGAGGCATGTGCTATAAAAATTATAACAGCAACATCCTCTGGAGAGAGGATGTGCTACGAACTTAGTGGGCTAATAACATGTAGCACAACATCATTCAAAAAATCGAGGACTGCTTTGGCATTAAAAAGCGGTTCTTCACCAATAAATAGCATGGGATGTAGAGGGATATTGTAGCAGTATGCTACCGGAAAATGTTTCCTTCTCTCGGCTTCGGCTTCCCGGCACTCCACGAGGACATGGAGGACGGTCAGCCTCTCACCACATCTACCACAGGTTGGTGGTTCATCACCAGTAAGCAGAAAATTGTGGTTGCCATATGTATGTCCTATTCTTAGACGACAGAACAGGACATCAGTTCGTCGTGTTTTCATTACGGGTGGCCAGAAACCTAGCTGTGGTTTTATCAAGTGAAGCTTATTATTTCTTTCAGCGTCCCACAAGCGCTGCCAGTGGTCTCGCAGTTTTCTTCGCAGAAAAGGCTTCAAATCTGCGGGAGGAATAGTAGCCGCAGGATTAATAGCTTGCGATGTAGTTGATGTGGCCAACTTGTCTGCAAGCACATTACCCTCAATGCCTCTATGGCCAGGCACCCAGCATACAGTCACATGCTGGTTAGATATATATGCTCTGCATAAACTGGAATAGAGCTCAGTAAGTACAGGATTTTTGTTTTTGCAGAGTGACATCAGAGCTTTCACCACGCTTAGGGAGTCTGTAAATATAACTGCTTTTGGAAGTTTTGATGCCCTTATATGATTCACAGCCGACAATAGTGCATAGGCCTCAGCGGTAAAGATACTCGTTTCCGGGTGGAGTACACCGGATTCCGAAAAGGATGGGCCGACGGCTGCATAAGATACCCTGGCATGTGACTTGGAAGCATCTGTGTAAAACTGTGTACACGAGTATTTAGATTGCAGTTCTAAGAAATGCATTTTAATGTGTGCCTCTGGCGCGTGTTTAGTGACCTCTATGAACGATGTGTCACACTCTATGAGTTGCCAGTGCCACGGTGGCAATAGTTTCGCTGGAGCCATAGGACATTGTTCAAGCAGCGGAACACCCATTTCCTCACTGAGGTTCCTCACACGCAAAGAGAACGGCTTTCTCGCTGCAGGTCGGTTACGAAAGAGTGTGGCAGCGGTCAACTCGTTTATTGTTGAATAAGAAGGATGTTCAATGTTTGCTTGTACTTTCAGAAAATATGTAAAACTGCTGTATGACCGCTGCAGATGAAGCGACCACTGATTCGATTCTACGTAGAGGCTCTGGATTGGACTTGTCCTGAAAGCACCGGTCGCAAGGCGGATACCCAGATGGTGAACGGGGTCTAGTATTTTTAATGCAGCTGGCGTTGCGGAATTATACACTATAGCTCCGTAATCGAGGCGTGAGCGGACAAGACTTTTATAGAGGTTCAGCAGACACTTTCGATCACTGCCCGAAGTCGTACGCGACAGAAGCTTTAAAAGGTTCATTGTCTTCAGGCATTTTGCCCTCAGATACTTAATATGAGGAATAAATGTAAGCTTCGAATCTAAAACAATGCCTAGAAACTTATGCTCGCTGCTCAGAGAGCGCATCTCCTTTGATTGCAATACTTGGGACTGGCGTTACGCCTCTCTTGTTAGTAAAGAGTACGCAAGTGCTCTTCTGGGGATTTACCTTAAAACCATTTTCATCTGCCCATTTGGACAACTTGTTTATTACAAGCTGCACTTGTCGTTCGCAGATGGCAATATTGCATGACTTGAAGGCTATCTGCACATCGTCGACATAAACAGAATAAAACATAGTGCGTGGGATGACTGTGTGCAGGGAACTCATTTTTACGATAAATAGTGTGCAACTAAGCACGCCCCCTTGTGGCACACCGGTCTCTTGGGTGAATGACTTAGAAAGAGCGTTACCCACTCTTACGCGGAATGTGCGATTCGATAGGTAACTTTCGATTGAGTTTAACATGTTGCCACGGACACCCATCGCAGAGAGATCTCGGAGAATGCCGTAGCGCCATGTCGTGTCGTAAGCTTTTTCTAGGTCGAGAAACACTGAGAGGCAGAACTGCTTATGTATAAAAGCATCCCTGATATAAGACTCAATGCGAACAAGGTGGTGTGTTGTGGACATACCTTCCCTGAAACCACATTGCAAGGGGTCTAGTAGTTTGTTATATTCAAGGAAACAGATTAAGCGCCTGTTTATCATTTTTTCAAATAGTTTGCACAGGCAGCTTGTTAGCGCTATTGGCCTATAGCTGCTGGCTAGGGATGGGTCTTTGCCTTGTTTAAGCACGGGGATGACTATAGCTTCCTTCCACGAAGACGGGATATACCCATCCGCCCACATGGCATTGAAAAGATACAGGAGTGTTTTCAGAGTTTCAGGATGTACGTACTTAATCATTTCATATATGACACGATCACCACCTGGCGCCGAGTTATTGCAGCAAGCGAGGGATGCCTTAAGTTCAGTTAAAGTAAATGGATAGTTGTAGGCCTCACTCGATGATTCTTTACGTTTAAGGGGCTGGCGCTCTTCGCGTTCTTTGATCCTTAGAAATGTTTTTGTGTAATGGGACGCACTGGATACATGTTCGAAGTGTTCGCCCAGACAGTCTGCCTGGTCTTCCAGGCTCTCACCTTGGGTACTGACTAAGGGGAGTGGGTGTACCTCCCGGCCTTTTAATTTATTTACTCTATTCCACACTTTTGTCTCATCAGTGTAAGAATTTATACCGGAGATGTACTTTTCCCAACTCTCCCTTTTAGCTCGTCGACGCGTTCTTCTACCCTGGGACTTTATTTGTTTGAAAGTAATCAAGTTTTCGGCAGTTGGTGAGTCGCGAAGTCGTACCCAAGCCTTGTTTTGATTTTTCCGGGCTTGTTTACATTCTTCATTCCACCACCGAATGCGACGTTTATTCGCTAGTCCATTAGTTTGACGGATGCATTTCGTGGCAGCGTCAATTATAAAGCCTGTAATATACGCCACAGCGTCTTCTATATTAAAGGAGGCAATATCATCCGTGGTTAAATACGTAAGTTCTCGGAAACGTCCCCAGTTAGCTGTGTCAACCTTCCATCGGGGAATGTGTGGTGAGCTTATATCTTGTTTCGTTAAGTTTAATATAATAGGGAAGTGGTCGCTCCCAAAAGGGTTCTTGAGAACGGACCACTCTAGGTACGGCATTAGTGTGCTTGATACTATAGTTAAATCTATGGAGGAGTATGTATTATGCGCCACACTGTAGTATGTTGGCTCTTTCTTATTAAGTATACATGCTCCTGAGGAAAAGAGAAAGTTTTCGATTAGGCGACCTCTCGCATCGCAACGAGAGTCTCCCCACAATGAGTTATGTGCGTTTAAATCTCCGACAACTATGTATGGAGCCGGAAGTTCATCTATGTAGTTTTGAAATTCTGTTTTATTAATTTGATAACTTGGAGGGATGTATATAGAACTGATAGTGACTAGCTTGTCAAACAGCACCCCTTGGATAGCAACTGCCTCCAGGGGCGTGCGAAGTTTTATTTCCCGACAGGCAACACCTCTGTCAACTATAATAGCAACACCACCGGATGACACAACAGTGTCATCGCGGTCTTTGCGAAAAATAGCATACTGTGTTAGGAAATTTGTTTGTGTATGTTTGAGGTGTGTTTCCTGAACACACAGCACCCTGGGACTAAACTTGCGGAGGAGTTCTTTAACGTCATCAAGATTTTGGAGGAGACCTCTGACGTTCCAGTGAACTATTTGAGTGCCCATATTAAAAGGAGTGTTGTGCTGTGTGTTTAGGACAAGAAAGTTAGCTTACAGAACCCTTTAGAGGCCCTGTAATGCGGGGTTTCTCTTTTTTGGAGCGGTCGAGAGATTCTCGCCGCTCCTTAGGCGCTGGCTGCGCCGTCTGGCTAGAAGATGTGTCCATCGGCTCTTGCGGCGCGCTGGACACCCGCTCTTGAGAGCGGTTTGTTCGTGTTGAAGGCCTCGTCTCGAGGGACGAGACCCTGGAGGCCACCAGCCCGGAGGTCGATGGCCCCTTTTTCTGAGACGGCGGAGCAGCACTAGCTGCAGCCGCCGAGGGGACGGATGGCGTCACCGCTGGCTCACTACGCGTGTGCCAGACAGCCGCCGAAAGCCGTTGTGGCGCAGCCCCCTGACGCACCACTTCGGCAAAGCTGGTTTTTGGCAGGTAGGACACCTGCCTTCGTGCCTCTTTAAACGAAATGTTTTGTCTGACTTTAATTGTAACAATTTCCTTTTCTTTTTTCCAGGATGGGCAGGACCGCGAGTATGCGGCATGTTCCCCATCACAGTTTACACAGTGGAGAGAGTTTTCACAAGATTCAGAAGTGTGTTCGTGTGCACTGCATTTCGCACAAGTTTGGCGGCCTCGGCAGTTTTGCGAACTGTGGCCGAATCGCTGGCATTTGAAACATCTGAGGGGATTTGGCACGTATGGTCTAACACGAAGTTTAATGTACCCGGCCTCGATGGAGTCGGGCAGATCACATGAACCAAAAGTGAGCACAAGGTGCTTAGTCTGAATTTCCTTGCCGTCTCGTCTCATCTTAATCCGTTTAACATGGATGACATTCTGCTCACTGAAGCCCTCCAAGAGTTCAGCCTCAGTCAGCTCCATCAAATCTTCGTCTGAAACAACTCCGCGGGTGGTGTTCATAGTACGGTGCTGAGTTACTGTTACTTGGACGTCCCCAAAGGACACTAGATTCGGCAGCTTTTCATATTGTTTGCGATCGTGGAGCTCCAAGAGGAGATCACCACTTGCCATCCTCGTTGCCTTATAGCTTGGTCCTAGAGCCTGAGTTAGAGATTTCGAAACAAGAAAAGGGGAGATTGTTCGAACTTGTTTTTCTGGTTTTTCTGAGTGGATGACATAAAATCGTGGGAAATCTTGTCTTTGACGTCCAAAGAACTGGAATACATCTTCGGTGCGCCCTCTCTTTTGACGGCGATCAGGGAGTGGTGGAAAAGGGCTAGCCATAAGAATATCCGGGTTTTCGGCAGCAACGCCAGCCACCCACCATGGAGCCCAACAAGGGGACGCTGCATGGCCTGTGAACACAAGACCTGCAGACGCCAGCTGTACGTCACTACTATAACGAAATATGGAATACCCAAGGTTGGCTACCCACACAAGGTTAACCCTTGCCGCCCAGAAAATCAGAAGTAAAAGGAAGCGAGTAGGAGACAGGAAAGATTGAAAGTCAGAGAGAAAGACGAAGATAGAGGAGGAGGACAGGAAAGGGCGACTGCCGATTTCCCCCGGGTGGGTCAGTCCGAGGGTGCCGTCTACGTGAAGCAGAGGCCAAAGGAGTGTGTTGCCTCCGCCGGGGGGCCGTAAAGGTCCAAGCACCCGGCATCGGCTCAACTCCCAGGATCCCCCTTTCCCCGGACACGGCTAAGCCGCGCACGGCTACACGCGGGAGGGTCCAACCCTCGTGTGCTCGGGTACGTGGTGGCGCAACTCACCAAACGCCTGCTTGCGCAGACGCCCCTGCGGGGATTTTATCCCTCTTTGGGGTACCTCAACATTTCCATTTGAAGATGGCATTGGTAAGGCACTCCAGCTTGAAACAGCTGCCAAGCATGTGCCTGTTCAAATTGCTGAACGGTGCATCATGCACCAGGCCCACCGGACTGCTTCAGCACAAGTGGAACTTTCGCCTTGTCTGTTGTCTGCAAAGAAAGAGCTGGAGAACATGTTTAAGAGGTGCTTTCAAACATGTGCTCTTGGACAAGCACGACCAATTCATGATATTCCACAAAATGTGAAAAGGCTTTTCGTATCATGATTTAGTACCCTCCCACAAATGTGCAAGTATTTGAGGTGCCAGGTTGGCCCGATTGTCTTCACAGTTCTGAGTACTCTGTTCCAAGAAAAACGTGCTCTTCCTATGTAAAAATGTCCGATGGCATGTACTGTTATATCTCAGCCATTTATGTTGTTTCGGGTACTATGTATTTTCACTGCCAGGAGCTGCTCACTGCACCCGGTGCATTTGATGTGCCGCCGTCATCCGCCTCCTATCTGAGAACCACGTCTTGTATTGTGTTGGCGATATAACATTGCAGTGTGTTTTCTGTTGGCGACGTATCATATTTGTGTGAGTTACTTAATAAGGTGGAAAAGAACTAATCGGAATTTGAATGTTTATTTCAAGATTGCAGGTACAATTGACTCTGGAAAGTGAGTTATAGAGTCAATATTAAGGTAGAGTAGTTGTATTTATGAATTCTGAATTGTGTCATCCGTCGAACTGTAGCAGGCTGCTATAATTTAACCGTATGTACTTTCTTCAAAATATAGGCTTGTAACTGAAAAATTATGATCCATCTTTCTGGGGCAACTGCTTTATGTCTAAGCGAAGTGCATGGCTATCACCAAAAGTGTTGCAGTGGACTGAAGCTCAAATTAATTCATCAAGTCATGAAGACTAATGCATCAGTTGATCTAATTCTGTTGGTGAGCGCATGAGAGGTGCTCAAGTCAAGCTTGGACTTTTTATTTTTTAGGATTATGAAACATGTTTACATGCATGGAAGTGATCTCATTTTCGAGGTTGATGATTATTGTTGTTTATTGGCGCAAGGGCCAGGTGTGGCCAAAGAGCGCCAGGACGATGGTAATGGCTCGTTAGTGGTATATGAATAGTCAATTATATGAAGGTTAGATGTGGCATGGCTGTATAGGGGCCTAAAAGCAGTCGCTGTAAAGTGCGTAAAATCTATACGTAATAAGATTATGGCAATGACTAATGATGTGTACTATAGACATGAACAATACATTGCGAAAGAATGATATGACTTCCAAAATATTGTAGATGCAAGAATTAGCCAGAAGCACAAGTGCCTAAACAGAGCCCTTGAGACACAAGGGCCTGGAGGCATGTGCTATAAAAAACAATCACAGCAACATCCTCTGGAGAGAGGATGCGCTACGAACTTGTTGGGCTAATAACATGTAGCACGACATCATTCAGGAATGCGAGGACTGCTTTGGTGTTAAAGAGCGGTTCTTTACAGAGGAACATAGCGGGATGTAGAGGGACATAATAGCGATATGCTAGAGGAAAGTGTTTCTTTCTTTCTCTTTCGGCTTCCCGACACTCCAGGAGGACGTGGAGGACGGTGAGCCTCTCGCCACATCTACCACAGGTTGGAGGGTCGTTACCACTCAATAGAAAATTGTGGGTGCCGTACGTGTGTCCTATTCTTAGACGACAGAATAGGATATCAGTTCGCCGGGTTTTTGTTACGGAAGGCCAGTAACCTAATTGTGGCTTAATCAAATGAAGCTTATTACTTGTTTCTGCATCCCACAAGCGTTGCCAGTGGCTTCGCAGTTTCCTTCGCAAGAAAGGTTTTAAATCTGTTGCAGGAACAGCAGCTGTAGGGTTGATAGCGGGTGATGTGACTGATGTGGCCATTTGGTCGGCAAGAACATTGCCCTCGATGCCTCTATGCCCTGGCACCCAGCATATAATGACATGCTGGTTAGTTGCGTATGCTCTACAAAGAACAGAATAGAGCTCAATGAGAACAGGGTTTTTCTGTTTACAGGGTGACTTCAAGGCTTTTACGACGCTTTGGGAGTCTGTAAATATAATAGTTTTTTGAAGTTTAGATTCCTTTATATGCTTTACAGCTGACCATATTGCGTAGGCCTCAGCCGTAAAGATGCTTGTTTCGGGGTGGAGTACGCCAGATTCCGAGAAGGACGGACCGACGGCTGCATAAGATACTCCGACATGCGATTTAGAAGCGTCTGTGTAGAATTCTGTGCACGAGTACTTGGATTGTAATTCTAGGAAATGCATTCGGATTTCGACCTCTGAAGCGTGCTTTGTAACTTCTACAAATGATATATCACATGCTACTACCTGCCACTCCCAAGGTGGTAACAGCTTGGCTGAGGGCATTAGACGATGTTCGAAGAGTGGGATATCCATTTCTTCACTAAGCTCCCTGATACGCAGTGAGAAAGGTTGTCTTACAGAGGGACGATTACGAAAAAGTGTAGCGCACGTCATATCGTTAACGGTATTAAAACACGGATGCTGATGATTAGAGTGGACTTTAAGGAAATATGTGAGGCTGGTGTATGTTCTCTGCAGATGGAGTGACCACTCATTTGATTCGACGTATAAACTTTCAATGGGGCTTGTTCTGAAAGCGCCAGTGGCCAGGCGGATACCTAGATGGTGGACGGGGTCCAGCATCTTCAGCGCACTAGGGGCAGCAGAGTGATATACCACGCTACCATAATCCAGTCGTGATGAAATTAGACTCTTGTAGAGATTCATTAAACACTTCCTGTCGCTACGCCAGGATGCGTGAGATAAAATTTTCAGTAAGTTCATTGTTTTTAGACATTTCATCTTGAGATATTTTATATGCGGAATGAAAGTAAGTTTAGAATCAAGTATGATGCCTAGGAACTTGTGCTCTTTGTTCACAGGTATTTGTTGTCCATACATTTTGATTGTGGGATCTGGAACAAGCCCTTTCTTCCTGGTGAAAAGAACACAAGAGCTTTTGTGGGGGTTCACTTTGAATCCGTTTTCGTCTGCCCACTTGGACACCTTGTTCAAGCCCTGCTGTACCTGTCTCTCGCACACTGCGAGGTTACATGACTTGAAGCCTATTTGTATGTCGTCTACGTAGACGGAATAAAAAACAGCCGGTGGTAATGAGGCTCGGAGTGTGTTCATCTTAACGATGAAGAGTGTGCAGCTGAGCACTCCTCCTTGGGGTACACCAGTTTCTTGTATAAATGGACGTGACAGTGCATTGCCGATTCTGACACGGAAGGTACGCTTAGACAAATAGCTTTCTATTATGCTTAGCATATTGCCATGGATACCCATTCGCGACAAGTCTCTCAGGATTCCGTAACGCCATGTTGTGTCGTACGCCTTCTCCATATCGAGGAATACCGATAAGAAAAACTGTTTATGTACAAATGCGTCTCGAATATTTCCTTCAATGCGCACAAGGTGATCAGTTGTGGATCGCCCTTCTCTAAAGCCACACTGATAGGGATCAAGCATTTTGTTCAGTTCAAGGAAATGTATGAGTCGTCGATTAACCATTTTTTCAAATAGCTTACATACACAACTTGTGAGAGCTATGGGACGGTAACTTGCCGCCGAGGTAGGGTCTTTACCTTGCTTCAATACAGGGACCACAATCGCTTCTTTCCATGCGGACGGAAGATGTCCGGCAGCCCAAATAGTGTTGAAAAGTGCGAGTAGTGTCAGTTGTGTATCAGGGTGTACGTTCTTAATCATGTCATACATGACTCTGTCGGGTCCCGGTGCAGAGCTCTTACATGCGATCAAGGCAGCTCTCAACTCGGCAATACTGAAAGGAAGGTTATATGGTTCGTTCTGTCGACATTTGCGTACGAATGGCTTACATTCTTCTCTCTGTTTATATTTAATAAAGGGGTGTGAATAATGGATTGAGCTTGAAACACGCTCAAAGTGCTCCCCAAGACAGTCTGCCTGGTCCTGCAAGGTATTGCCTTGGTCATTCACCAGAGGCAACGGATGGATTTGTTGCCCCTTTAGCTTCCTTACGCCGTTCCACACTTTTGCCTCCTGTGTGTATGAATTTATACCCGATAGAAACCTCACCCAGCATTCTCTCTTTGCCTGACGTCGTGTCCGCCTTCCCTGCGATTTAATGAGTTTAAATTGAATAAGATTTTCTGCATTTGGCGATCTACGCAATATGCCCCATGCCTTATTCTGTCTCTTTCGCGCCTCTCTGCAGTCTTTGTTCCACCAGGGAACACGTCTTTTAAGTGAACCACCGTTAGTTTGTGGGATAAACTTTTCAGCAGCATTAATAATAAAAGCGGTAAAATATGCAACGGCATCGTCGATACTAAAATTGTTTATAAAATCTCGTGGTAAAAAAGTTGAATCTTTAAAATGCTCCCAGTCAGCCGATGCTAATTTCCATCGAGGAATATTGGGAGGGTTATCGTGCTGCGTTATTAAGTTTAAAATTACAGGGAAGTGGTCACTTCCAAAAGGATTGTTAATGACATTCCATTCAAGGTCAGGCATAAGAGATGCAGATCCAATTGCTAGATCTATTGATGAGTACGAATCGTGTTGGGCGTTATAGTAGGTCGGCTTATTCTTATTAAAAAGGCAGGAACCAGAGGTCAGAAGGAAATTTTCAATGAGTCGACCTCTCGCGTCGCATCGCGAGTCTCCCCACAACGTGTTGTGAGCATTAAAATCTCCCACGAGAATGTAAGGTTCGGGAAGCTGGTCAATGAGGTTATGAAATTCAGTTTTTCCGAGAATATAATTTGGGGGTATGTATATAGAACATACTGTGACCAATTTATTGAAAAGAATTGCCTGAATTGACACTGCCTCAAGGGCCGTCTGAAGGGGTACATGCTGACAAGCTACGGACTTGTCTACAACTATTGCTACACCACCGGACGACGCAAGAGCGTCGTCTCGGTCTTTCCTGAAAATGGCGTATTGCCGGAGAAAGTTGGATTGTGTAGATTTAAGGTGTGTCTCTTGAACACACAGCACCTTAGGATTAAACCTGTGTAGGATTTCTTTAACGTCATCGAGGTTGTGTAGGAGTCCTCTGACGTTCCAATGTATTATTTGTGTATTCATGTTGAAAGTGTTTTTTGTGCTGTGTGTTTAAGAGACTAACTTAACTTACAGAGCCCTTGTCGGGCCCTGTGATGCGGGCTTTTTCTTTTTTGGAGCGATCGCGAGATTCTCGCGGCTCCTTAGGCGCAATTGGCGCCGTCTGGCTGGTTGTTGTGTCCATAGCCTCTTGCGAGGCGCTGGACACGCGCTCTTGCGAGCGGTTGGTTTGACGAGAAGGCCTCGCCTCGAGGGACGAGGCCCTGGAGGCCACCAGCGCGGAGGTCGATGGCCCCTTCTTGTGAGTTGGCGGAGCAGCGCGAGCTGCAGCCGCCGAGGGGGCGGACGGCGTCACTGCCGGCTCACTGTGTGTGGGCCGGACAGCCGCCGGAAGCCGTTGCGACGCTGCCCCCTGACGCGCCACTTCGGCAAAAGTGTTCTTTGGCAGGTATGACACCCGCCTTCGTGCCTCTTTGAACGATATATTTTCTTTGACTTTGATTGTGACAATTTCTTTTTCTTTTTTCCACGACGGGCAGGACCGCGAGTAGGCGGCATGCTCGCCGTCGCAGTTGACACATTGCAGTTTGTTTTCGCAGGATTCGGATGCATGTTCGTGGGCACATTTCGCACAGGTGAGGCGGCCACGACAGTTCTGCGAACTGTGGCCAAATCTTTGACACTTAAAGCAACGGAGAGGGTTCGGAATGTAGGGCCTGACTTTGATCTTGATGTATCCTGTCTCTATGGTCTCGGGCAAAACACTTGTACCGAATGTGAGAATAATGTGTTTCGTTTGGATCTCTTTGCCATCTCGCCTCATCTTAATTCGTTTTACATTGATCACATTTTCATCTTTCCAGCCTTCTAGAAGTTCAGCTTCAGTTAGGTCCATGAGATCGTCATCTGAGACGACACCACGAGTGGTGTTCATCGTGCGGTGCGGGGTCACTGTTATTGGTATTTCGCCAAAAGACACTAGGGTATGTAACTTGTCATGTTGTTTTTTGTCGCGGAGTTCCAGCAGGAGATCTCCACTTGCCAACTTTGTAGCCTTGTAGCCTTGTCCTATGGTCTCGGTCAAACATTTCGCAACGAGAAAGGGTGATGCAACTCTTACGCTCTTGTCTGGCTTCTCACTATGAATAACGTGAAAACGCGGAAAAATTTCTGTTTTTTGGCCAAAAAATTGGAATGCTTCGGTGCGCCCCCGTTTCTGGCGGCGATCAGGAAGTGCGGGAAAGGAACTATCCATGTATGCGGAATTTGTTTCGGCGGTGGCGCCAGCCACCCACCATGGAGCCCAACAAGGGGACGCTGCAGAATCTGTAAAGGACAGGTACTGCAAACGCCAACTGTACGCCACCACTATAACCAAATATGGAATATCCAAGGTCGGCTACCCACACAAGGTTAACCCTCGCTGCCAAGAAGATTGGAAGTAATATAGAAGAGAGAAGAAGACAGGAAAGATTGAAAGAGAGAGAAAGACAAAGAGTGGAGAGGAGGACAGGAAAAGGCAACTACCGATTTCCCCCGGGTGGGTCAGTCCGGGGGCGCCGTCTACGTGAAGCAGAGGCCAAAGAGGTGTGTTGCCTCCGCCGAGGGGCCGTAAAGGTCCGAACACCCGGCTTCGGCTCAACCCCCAGGATCCCCTTTTCCCCGGACACGGCTAAGCCACGTACGGTTAAACGCGGGAGGGGCCAACCCTCATGTGCTCGGGTCCGTGGTGTCGCAACACACCAAACGCCTGCTGACGCAGACGCCCCTGCGGGGCATTTTTCGAGGTAATCCCTTTTCATTTTGGCAGTACAAGAATGCCAGCAGCGTAGAAAGATTTCTTTTATGTTGCAGCCATGCATGGACAGCCTACTGTATTTCATTATCCTAGTGGCCCAAAGAAATGAGTCTTGGAGTGAAGTTGGGCTTTTATAGCAGATGCGGCAGCACCTCTCATCCAAGATTATTTGTAAAGTGCCCATTGTGTGGTGCACTGTATGTGCACACATATTTTCCTGGATGAAGAGAACCCCCCATGGTATTTAAGCAGGGCCATTTCTTCCTAAGTGCACTGTCTACACGTTGGAGAACCTCACAGCTGTACTTGCTCACTACTCGTGTACTTGCTCAGCTAGTCTCACTACTAGGGAGGAAATCAAGATGATGCTACATCTATCCACTCAAAAACCCATGACCATGAGTTCGCCTGCCGATCGAGTTGCTCGAAACTTCTTGTGTTGGGAAGCTTCCATATGTGTTCATTGTTTAGGCAAGTGTAACTTTTATAAATGATTCACCCACATCTTGTCATAGGTGATGACCTGGCAAATAAACCTGTCACAAAACCTTTCCTGTCACAACATTCTTCAAGCTTTAGGCTAGTTTGCAGTCTACTGTGCCAATCGAAGACTGCCAGTTGTCTTGAAATCCAGTATTCACTGACATTTCGGAACATCAGGTGTTTGTGAATGATAGTATTCAGTGTCCCTTAAGAGAGATACATCTGTTCCACAGTTGAAGCATCAGTTGGTGGTTTTCAAGGATTTGACACTTCACTTCACAGATCCTCACGGGATTCTTGGAACTTGACTCGGGCTGGGGTCGCTTCCCGTTTCTGCTGCACTGGTGAAGCTTCCTCCAACTGAGGAGCGGTGGTGCATTGCTTGTACACACTTCCCTCCCTTCTCGGATGGAGTCGCCGTAGTGATTTCGAGGGCGTCATTTTCCCACTGTGGTCATGACGCTGCAGTCGTGTTCCGCTCTGTATCCACAATTGCAGGGTAAGGGACAGTACCGATGTCTAGCTCGGTCACTGGTGTTCCAGCTTCCTGAGAGGCTCCAGTGTGCCTGAGCGGCTTCCAATGACGTGGGGTTATCTGCTCGTATCCCAAATATACATGGGAGTGGCACGCTGCTCATGGTTAGCGTACAGCTGTTATCCTATATCGCTCAATCTTCTATGTTGTGTCTCAAAGTGCTGGGCTTGATGTGATCGCATTGTTGTCGTACTAACCTGTTAGGACCTTTAATGAGCCGCAATCTGTGCCCTAGCTTTCTCAAAACTGTTCCCTCTGTCCAGATAGGGTTCTCTCCGAAGTTTCAAAAGAAAACTGCTTGTCCGACGGTGAGTGCTCTCTACACTGTGTCCCAGTGGCAGTTTGTATAGGTTTTGTTCTTGCTTTGGGCTGAATGTGCAGCTGGCGTTTGACCGCAGTGTGAAAGGAACGGTGTGAAAGGGTTAAGTGGCCTTAGCTCTTGCATTGTGTCTACTGGTTGCTCTACTCATTGGTTGCTAACCACGTGCCACTTGTGCTCTCAGCCTTGGCAAAGACAGCATAGCTTTGTTGCATTGGTGGACAAAAGCAGCTGCTTGACAGAAAATTCAAGATGCCTTTTGTCAGTTTTGTTGCTGTTGTGGTATGAAAGGTTAATAGGTCATGACTGGATGCTGTGTAAATGACAGTGAGGGAGAATATTAAAAAATAAATATTAAGAAAATAGTACTGCTTCATTTTTGTAACATGCATTTGTGAGCATCGACTTGCTTAGAACATACATGGCAGAAAACCAAGAGGGTTGACTCCTATTAGAAGCATTTGTAGTGTTAGAAAGGGGACTGTAGCAGCGATCCAAATTCACTTCTGTTAGGCAGTTATTTTAATGTTCGCTTCCTGTATACTACACATTTTTTTTTTCATGGTGCCGTCAACCGTATCTTGCACACTAGCACAAAGGGAACTTTTATTGCAAGTATGTATGGTTGTAATACTAAGTCATGCAAGTCTTAGCACTGTGATTCACTTGGTGGCTATTGTGCACAGTGCTAGGAAGTGACATTGTCATTTTACAAGCACTTTTTTCCTATGCATTTGCTTTTGTGCAATGTGGTCAAACTTTTGCATGTCTGTAATGAACGAGGAACATGCATGGCATAAATCTATGCTGTTCCAGCAGCAAACATTTGGGCAGTGTTGTGTGAGGCTTTCTACAGCTGCTTCTACGTGTTGCAGTCTTGTACATTGAGACCCTGGTGTAATTAACCTATGATACAACAATAAAGTGATTGATTTATTATATGATAAAAAATGAAATTAAATTTGTATTCATTCTTACAAGAGGGGGAATATCCATACACAAAAAGATGTGTAAAATAGCTTGAATGCGCTGCCACCGTACACGCAGACTGGGCACGAGAGCTACGCACGAAGTCAAAATTAAGCATAATACAATCTCCTTGCGGTGATCGACTTGCACCGAACGAAACATTGATACGCTTCCGATAACATCGAGCGCGCATACGATCAGCTGTTTTAGCTGAGCGCTTGCTGTCCGCCCCGCTCAGACCGGCATATGCATGCTAGCAAATGCCACACAACCGCTTAGCGGGGACGATATAATTGCGCTTGCGCACGACGCTCATACCGGCAGCGGAACGAAGACCGCATCCCTCGCTCCGCTACAAAGCCGACTGAGCGGAGCGTGATAGCGGTGACTACTTGGCCTCGTCGTCGTTTTGCAGCCGAGTTGATAGCGCGTCGCTCGCGTCTCGGCAAGACGCGCTTATCAAATGCGAACTCTACGCAGTTCCCTGCAGTATCTCGGAGCATGAAATCTTAGCGGCGCGGAGCGTAAACAGCGTTCTTCTAAAACTGTCTATATAGTCTGTACCGGTGCTCGCATGTAGTTGCAGCGCGCAGCTTCAGAAATACGCCGGCATGTAGGCCAACTGAGAAGGCAACTTTGGTCATGTGCGCATGCACCCGTAGTAGACTCGCTCTTGCCTTCACGCAGCTGACACGCGTGGACGACTGTTTTCAGCGTTTACAAATAATGCCGGAGCCATGCAGAAGAGAGGGCTTCCTTGGCAACTCATCGCGACGTCTTTCCTACTTCATTGATGGCTCACCATACCAATCTACTTGCATCGATCTTTCATGAAGATACACGTTATCGAATACCTGTGGTTTGGTGTCGCCTCGTGCCTTCATAAATGCGTGCATTAGCTAACATGCGTCGACGCCGCGACGCATTTCGCAGTGCCCATCTAATCGCGGGCGCCATATTGGGGCTCCGTCGTTAGTGTCGATCTGCTAGTCAATCGTGCACACAGCATTGCTGTCGGTGTTGTAAGGCAGCAAACAGGCTTGCTGTCGTTGCAAACAGCATTGCTGTCGATGTCGGAAGGCAGCAAACAGGAATGCTGTCGTTGCAAACAGCATTGCTGTCGGTGTCGGAAGGCAGCAAACAGGCATGCTGTCGTTGCAAACAGCATTGCTGTCGGTGTCGGAAGTCAGCAAACAGGCATGCTGTCGTTGCAAACAGCATTGCTGTCGGTGTCGGAAGGCTGCAAACAGACATGCTGTCGTTGCAAACAGCATTGCTGTCGGTGTCGGAAGGCAGCAAACAGGAATTCTGTCGTTGCAAACAAGAATCATGTCGTTGCCGACAAGAATGCTGTCGTTCCGACAAGAACGCTTTGACGGATTTTTTGACTGGGAAGGTTTGAAGATTACCTGCACACGCCAGCTATACACCGCCACTATAACCTAATATATATATCCAAGGCTGGATATAATACACAAGGTTAACCCTTGCCGCCCAGAAATTCGGAAGTTAGAAGAAGTGACTAGAAGACAGGACAGATGGTAAAAGTGAGAGAGAAAGACAAAAGATTGAGGAGGGGGACAGGAAAAGGCGACTGCCGATTTCCTCCAGGTGGGTCAGTCTAGAGGTGCCGTCTATGTGAAGCAGAGGCCAAAGAGGTGTGTTGCCTCCGCCGGGGGGCCTTAAAGGTCCAAACACCCGGCATTAGCTCAACCTCCAGGATCCCCCTTTCCCCAGACACGGCAAAGCCACGCACGGCTACGCGTGGGAGGGTCCAACCCCCGTGTGCTCAGGTACGTGGTGGCGCAACTCACAAAACGCCTGCTTGCGCAGACGCCCCTGCGGGGAGTGGGGTCAGGTCAGGTAGGGTCAGGGGGGTCAGGTAATATACCTCGCTTGTTCGAGAAGAGAACACACGTACTTTTTAGTGGGTTTAGTTTAAATCCATTTTCGTCAGCCCACTTAGATAATTTGTTTAGCCCAAGCTGTACATGTCGCTCGCAGATAAAAATACTACATGATTTGAAACCTATTTGTACGTCATCCACATATACAGAATAAAACATTGTACGTGGTATGACAGTTTGGAGCGAGTTCATTTTGACAATAAATAATGTACAGCTCAGCACACCACCTTGTGGTACACCAGCTTCCTGTGTGAATTGTCGAGACAGGACGTTACCAACTCTGACACGGAACGTGCGATCAGAGAGGTAGCTCTGAATCACATTTATTAAGTTGCCTCGGATTCCCATTCCAGCCAGGTCACGGAGAATTCCAAAACGCCAAGTTGTGTCGTATGCCTTTTCCAAGTCTAAAAATACTGATAAGAAAAACTGTTTGTGTACAAAGGCATCACGGATATTTGTCTCAATGCGGACAAGGTGATCTGTTGTGGATCTACCTTCCCTGAAACCGCACTGTAGGGGTTCGAGTATTTTGTTGCTTTCAAGAAAATGGATGAGGCGCCGGTTAATCATTTTCTCAAAGAGTTTGCATATACAACTTGTCAGGGCTATAGGCCTATAGCTACTGGCTGAGGAAGGGTCCTTGCCTTCTTTGAGAATAGGAATGACGATTGCTTCTTTCCATGCGGACGGAATGTAACCGACAGAGAACGCGGAATTAAAGAGTGATAGTAGTGTTTTCTGGGTTTCGGGGTTTAGGTGTTTTATCATCTCGTACAAGACTCTATCATTTCCTGGAGCGGACTTGTTGCAACCATTTAGTGCAGCCTGAAATTCCGCCATATTAAATGGACGGTTGTAGGGTTCATTTCTATTACCTTTACGATCCAAAGGCAGTCGCTCCGCTTGTTTCTGATATCTCAGAAATGTATCTGAGTAGTGGGATGAACTTGAAATCTTTTCAAAATGTGCGCCTAGAGAATCAGCTTGGTCAATGAGTGTGTCTCCTTGTGTATTTACTAATGGTAGAGGATGGGTTTCGCGGCCTTTTATTTTATTTACCCTGTTCCAGGCTTTTCTTTCATCTGTATATGAATTAATGCTGGAGATGAATCTCTGCCAGCTTTCCCTTTTAGCGCGGCGGCGCGTTCTTCTACCTTCCGACTTTATTTTCTTGAAGCTGATTAAGTTCTCGGAAGTTGGAGAGTTGCGAAGGTGACTCCAAGCCTTATTTTGATTTTTGCGAGCTTCCTTACACTCTTCATTCCACCAGGGAATACGTCGTTTAAAAGGCGATCCGTTCGTTTGAGGGATACAGAGTGACGCAGCGTCAGTTATAATTGCCGTCAAATATGATACTGCATCATCGATAGGAAATGTACAGATGTCATCCCAGGTCACATATGTCAGCTCTCTATATCGTTTCCAGTCGGCACCGTCGACTTTCCAACGGGGCGCATGTGGGGCACACTCATCGCCTTTTGTTAATTTTAGGACGACTGGGAAATGGTCACTCCCGTATGGATTTTTGATGACGTCCCACTCTAGGTATGGCACAAGTGTACTTGATGCGATACTTAAATCTATGGATGAGTATGTTTTGTGTGCCACACTGTAGTATGTTGGCTCTTTTTTATTGAGCAAGCATGCATCCGTGGAGAAAAGAAAATTTTCAATTAAGCGCCCTCTTGCATCACAACGAGAATCTCCCCAGAGGGTGTTATGTGCATTTAAATCGCCTACTATGATGTAAGGTTCGGGAAGTTCTGTGATAAAGCTTAGGAATTCTGTTTTGGAAAGTTGATAGCTGGGAGGGATATATAGAGAACTAATTGTGACTAACTTATTAAACAGCACGGCTCTGATTGCAACTGCCTCAAGGGGCGTTTGCAGCTGTAAATGCTGGCAGGCGACACCCTTATCCACTATTATAGCCACACCACCAGATGAGGTGAGGGCATCATTGCGGTCTCTGCGGTAAATGGCATATTGTCGGAGAAGGTTAGTGTGTGAAGGATTGAGGTGCGTCTCCTGAACACACAGCACCTTTGGATTTAGCTTATGTAAGAGTTCCTTAATGTCATCAAGATTATGTAATAAACCTCTCACATTCCAATGTATTATCTGCGTAGCCATATTGGAAGTGTTTTGTGCTGTGTGTGAATGGAGATAAATTATCTCACGAGACCTTTTCAGGCCCCGTGATACGGGATTTTTCTTTTCTCCCGGCGCGCTCCATGGAGCTACGCCGTTCCTTCGGCGCCTGGGACGCCGGAGTAGAGCTGCTTGCATCCATCGCCTCGTCAGAGGCGCTGGATGATGCCCGTGCAGCGGGCATACTCTGGGGTTTTTGGTGCCGGTCTGCACGAGCAGTGGCCCTGGGACCGGCAGGCCTTGAGGTCTGCTGGCCCTGCGTGGTAGGTGGCGGAACAGCACTGGCTGCTCCTGCCAGGGGGGCTGATGGCGTAACCGCCGTCACACTCTGTGTGACTCGGGCGGCCGCCGCAGGATGTGACGCTGCCCCCCGGCGCGCCACATCGGTGTAGGAAGGACTAGACTGATTGTGGGCAGAAAAACGCTTGCGTGCCTCTGGAAAGGAAATGTTTAGTTTGACTTTGAGTTCTATTATTTGTTTTTCTTTCTTCCATGACGGGCACGATCGCGAATAGGCGGGGTGGTCTCCGTCACAGTTGGCACAATGGGTTGTGGAGGTGCAGTTGTCTGAGGCATGTTCTTTAGATGCACATTTTGCGCAGGTAGTGTGCCCTCGGCAGCTTTGAGACCCATGCCCAAAACGCTGACACTTGAAGCATCGACGCGGATTGGGAATGTACGGCCGAACGCGTAGTTTACAATATCCGGTCTCTATTGAATCAGGGAGGTCACTTGTTCCAAAGGTAATTATTACATGCTTGGTTGGAATTTCCTTGTCATCACGCCTTAACTTAATTCGTTGCACTTTTACCACGTTCTGGTCTTGCCATCCATCCAATAGCTCGCTTTCACTGAGTTCAAGGAGGTCGTCATCAGAAATGACACCGCGGACAGTGTTCATTGATCTGTGGGGGCCCACAGAGACAGGGATGTCACCAAACGCAACAAGTTTTGACAGTTTGTTGTATTGAAGCTTGTCACGTACTTCCAGAAGAAGGTCGCCGTTTCCCATTTTAGTCACTTTGTAACCAGTGCCGATTGCCTCTGTCAGACTTTTTGCAACAACGAATGGTGATATCGTACGGACTTTCTTAGCTTCATTTTGACTATGTATCACGTGGTACTTGGGGAAGATTTCTTTCGGTTTCATAAAAAAGTTGAAACTTTCATCGGTGCGCCCCCTCTTCAGGGAGCGATCAAGTAACGGGGGAAAAGCAGTTGCCATATAAAAAATGGTAAATTCGGCGGCGATGGTAGCCACCCACCACCGAGCCCAACAAGGGGACGCTACAAGGATGGAATACTTGCAGACGCCAGCCATGCATCGCCGCTATAACCTAATATAAAATACCCAAGGTTGGATAAGTACACCAGGTTAACCCTTGCCGCCCAGGAATTCGGAAGTGAGGAGAAGTGACTAGAAGACAGGAAAGATGGAAAAGTGAGAGAGAAAGATGAAAGATTGAAGAGGGGGACAGGAAAAGGCGACTACCGATTTCCCCCGGGTGGGTCAGCCCGGAGGTGCCGTCTACGTGAAGCCGAGGCCAAAGGGGCGTGTTGCCTCCGCCGAGGGGCCGTAAAGGTCCAAACACCCGGCATCGGCTCAACCCCCAGGATCCTCTTTTCCCCGGACACGGCTAAGCCGCGCACGGCTACACGCGGGAGGGTCCAACCCTCGTGTGCTCGGGTACGTGGTGGCGCAACTCACCAAACGCCTGCTGACGCAGACGCCCCTGCGGGGTATGCATGTACTTTTCTGTGCGTTTATTTTGAACCCATTTACATCCGCCCATTTAGACAATTTGTTTAATCCAAGCTGCACCTGTCGTTCACAGATAGCGATGTTACATGATTTGAAACCTATCTGTACATCATCGACGTACACAGAATAAAACATGCTGCGTGGAATCACTGTATGCATTTTTACAATGAAGAGTGTGCAACTAAGTACACCCCCTTGCGGCACGCCAGCCTCCTGGGTGAATGTTCTAGATAAAACATTGCCCACTCTTACGCGAAACGTGCGGTTAGACAAGTAGCTTTCGACTGTATTTAACATATTTCCGCGGACCCCCATCGCAGAAAGATCTCGCAGAATTCCGAAGCGCCATGTCGTGTCGTACGCTTTCTCTAAATCTATAAATACAGAAAGTAAAAACTGTTTATGAATAAATGCATCTCTGATGTTTGCCTCGATGCGAACAAGGTGGTCTATTGTCGACCTACCTTCTCGGAAGCCACACTGGAAGGGGTCTAGTATTTTGTTATTTTCTAGGAAACTGATTAAACGCCGGTTTATCATTTTTTCATACAGCTTGCACAGGCAGCTCGTTAGTGCTATTGGCCTGTAGCTGCTGGCTAAGGACGGGTCTTTGCCTTGTTTAAGTATAGGGATGACTATGGCTTCTTTCCATGAGGACGGGATACACCCAGCCGCCCACATGGCATTAAGCAGAGATAAGAGTGTTTTCAGTGTTTCAGGGTGTAGGTATCTAACCATTTCATACATGATACGATCACCACCTGGCGCCGAGTTGTTACAACAAGCGAGATATGCTTTAAGTTCGGCTAAGTTAAATGGTTGATTGTAAGCCTCACTCGAAAAACCTTTGCGGTTAAGAGGCTGCCGCTCTTCGCGTTCTTTGAACTTCAGGAAAGTGTCTGTATAATGCGATTCACTAGATACATATTGAAAGTGTTCACCTATACAATCCGCCTGATCTTCCAGGCTATCACCTTGGCTACTTACTAAGGGTAGAGGATGTGACTCCCGGCCTATTAGTTTATTTACCCTATTCCAGACTTTAGTTTCGTCGGTGTATGAATTTATACTGGCAATGTACCTTTCCCAACTCTCTCTCTTTGCACGTCGACGCGTTCTTCGGCCCTGTGACTTTGCGTGTTTAAAATTTATCAGGTTTTCAGCTGTTGGGGAGTTGCGAAACAATCCCCAGGCTTTGTTTTGCTTTTTACGTGCTTTCTGGCATTCATCATTCCACCAAGGAAGGCGACGTTTATTAGCTAGTCCATTAGTTTGTTGTATGCACCTTTCAGATGCGTCAATGATAAAACCTGTTATATATGCCACAGCATCGTCTATGTTAAAAGAGGCGATGTCATCACGGCTTAAATATGTTATTTGTCGGAAAAGTTCCCAGTTAGCCGAGTCAACTTTCCATCGGGGAACGTGTGGCGAGCATCTATCGTGTTCTGTTAAGCCTAGCATAATTGGGAAGTGGTCGCTCCCAAAGGGGTTCTTGAGAACAGACCACTCCAGGTATGGCATTAGTGTACTCGATGCTTAACTTAAGTCAATGGATGAATATGTGTTATGTGTAACGCTGTAATACGTAGGCTCTTTCTTGTTAAGTAATGATGCGCCTGAAGAAAACAGAAACTTTTCAATCAGGCGACCTCTCGCATCGCAACGTGAGTCTCCCCACAAAGTGTTATGTGCATTGAAATCTCCGACAACTATGTATGGCTCCGGAAGTTCATTTATGTAGTTTTGGAATTCGGTTTTATGTAGTTGATAATTAGGAGGGATGTATATAGAGCTGACAGTGACCAGCTTGTCAAACAACACCCCTCGGACAGCAACTGCCTCTAGGGGCGTACGAAGTTTTAGTTCCCGGCAGGCAATACCTCTGTCGACTACAATAGCCACACCACCGGAAGACACGACTGTGTCATCGCGGTCCTTACGAAAAATGGCGTATTGTCGGAGAAAATCTGTTTGCGTGTGTTTGAGGTGTGTTTCTTGGACACACAGCACCTTTGGATTAAACTTATGTAGGAGTTCTTTGATATCATCGAGATTGTGGAGGAGTCCTCGGACATTCCACTGTAATATTTGTGTATCCATGTTGAATGTGGGTTTTGTGCTGTGTGTTAAGAAAGAGGAATTACTTCACAGAGCCCTTTCCGGGCGCCGTGATGCGGTGTTTTTCTTGTTTGGAGCGATCGCGAGACTCTCGCGGCTCCTTAGGCGCAAGTGGCGCCGTCTGGCTGGTTGTTGTGTCCATAGCCTCCTGCGAGGCGCTGGACACGCGCTCTTGCGAGCGGTTGGTTTGACGAGAAGGCCTCGCCTCGAGAGACGAGGCCCTCGAGGCCACCAGCCCGGAGGTCGATGGCCCCTTCTTGTGAGTTGGCAGAGCAGCGCTAGCTGCACCCGCCGAGGGGGCGGATGGCGTCGCCGCCGGCCCACTGCGCGTGTGCCAGACAGCCGCCAGGGGCCGATGTAGCGCTGCCCCCTGTCGCGCCACTTCGGCAAAGCTGGTCTTTGGCAGGTACGATACCCGCCTGCGTGCCTCCTTGAAAGTTATGTTTTCTTTTACTTTGATCGTGACTATTTCTTTTTCTTTCTTCCAAGATGGGCATGACCGCGAGTATGCGGCATGCTCGCCATCACAGTTGACACAGTGTGGAGTGTTTTCGCACGTTTCAGAGGCATGGTCACCGGAACTACATTTAGCACATGTTTGTCGGCCTCGGCAGTTCTGTGAACTGTGGCCGAACCGCTGGCATTTGAAACATCGTAGAGGGTTTGGCACGTATGGCCTGACATGAAGCTTGATGTATCCGGCCTCGATGGTTTCGGGCAAAACACTTGAGTTAAAAGTTAGTATCAGGTGCTTGGTCTGGATTTCCTTGCCGTCGCGCCTCATCTTGATCCGTTTAACATTGATTACATTCTGCTCACTGAAGCCCTCTAGGAGTTCAGCTTCGCTCAGCTGCAACAGGTCATCATCTGATACAACGCCACGGGTGGTATTCATGGTACGGTGCGGGGTTACTGTTACTTGGGTGTCCCCAAATGATACTAGATTGGGCAGTTTCTCATATTGTTTCATATCACGGAGCTCCAAGAGGAGATCCCCGCTTGCCATCCTGGATGCTTTAAAGCCTGGTCCAAAAATATCAGTCAAAGACTTTGAGACAAGGAATGGTGACATTGTTCGTACCGATTTGTTGAGGTTTCAGAGTGAATAACATGAAAGCGGGGGAAGTTATGCGTTTGGCGTCCAAAAAATTAGAAAACATCTTCGGTGCGCCCTCTTTTCTGACGGCGATCATGGAGTGGGGGGAAAGGTTCAGCCATAAGTATTGGTGCATTTTTCGGCAGCGACGCCAGCCACCCACCATGGAGCCCAACGAGGGGACGCTGCAGAAACTGGAAAAGCCAGGTCCTGGAAACGCCAGCTGTACGCCACTACTATAACCAAATATGGAGTATCCAAGGTTGGCTACCCACACAAGGTTAACCCTAGCTGCCTGGGAAAGCGGAAGTGAAAGAGAAGTGAAAAGAAGACAGGATAGATTGAAAGTGAGAGAGAAAGACGAAGATTTAAGAGGAGGACAGGAAAAGGCAACTGCCGATTTCCCCTGGGTGGGTCAGCCCAGGGGTGCCGTCTATGTGAAGCAGAGGCCGAAGAGGTGTGTTGCCTCCGCCGGGGGGCCTTAAAGGTCCGAACACCCGGCATCAGCTCAACCTCCAGGATCCCCTTTTCCCCAGACACGGCTAAGCCACGCACGGCTACACGCGGGAGGGTCCAACCCTCATGTGCTCGGGTACGTGGTGGCGCAACTCACCAAACGCCTGCTGACGCAGACGCCCCTGCGGGGAAGCTCAGGTGTGTTAGTCTGTCTTGTGTTTTTTATTATTCTGTGTGTATTTATCAGCCGATAAATATCTTGTTTTTTTGTTTACTCCCGACTCTGACTCTTTTCACTGTGCTCGCTTGCGTACGGAACGACCAACCAGCTTGTCTACCCCGTCGATCGACTTCGCGCCGACGACGAATCGGGGACAGCTGACATAAACTGGCGTCCGCGAACAGGACGTTCCCTACAAAAGCAGCACGGTGAACGGAGAACGATAATCGTGGAGATCAAGTAGTGCTACTGACACATTCTTGTGCAGTGTCGAACGCACGTGCATGCTAATTGTAAGCGCACGGTTTTTGGTGGTGTAGCCGCATTTTTGGAGGGAATGGAGGTTGAAAAGTGGATAGAACTAGGCAAACAGTTAGGCCTAGAGGGCGCCGAGCTGAAGACATGGGTTGCGGAACAGCAGGGGCAGGCCCGAGAAGAGCGGGCGTTGGCCCGAGTGGCGGCGAAGGAAGCCGAGGAGCGCGAAATACAGTTGCTACAATTAAAAATTCAGCTTAATCAAAGTGGCAACGAGAGCAGGGCAGAACAGTTTACGGATAAATACTAGCAGGCTTCTCGTTTCCTTCGACGAAAGAAGGGACGATTTGGACGCATTTATCCGGCGGTTTGAGAGTATCGCCAAAGGTCAGAAGTGGCCCGAAAGCCAGTGGTCGACCGCGCTTTCGACTTGTTTAAGCGGAGAAGCGCTTAGCGTTTACGGAAGATTACCGCCGAGCGATGCAGCACCGCCATTTCTTGTCAGTGTGTACTGTGGTGCAGGGAAGACGCTATGTCTGCAGCATTGATGATGAATGGTGTTTAATGGCGCAAGGGCCAGGTATGGCCAAAGAGCGCCAGACCAGTGTTAATAGGTTGACAATGGAGCAATGAATTGCGAAAGATAGATGTGTCGTGGCTGTAAAAGGGCCTAAAAACAATCGCTGTAAAATGCGTAAAATATATATGTAATAAAATTATGGCAATGGCTAATGAGGTGCACTATGAGACGAAAGAACAATTTGCAAGATAATCATGATAAATGAAAATTTATCACTGATAAGTCTTTTCAAACAGCACTACTGCCTTGACAGGCCCTTTGAAATGCAAGGGCCTGGAGACTCGTGCTATACAAAACTACTATCGCAGCGGCATCCTCTGGAGAGAGGATGATGATGTGTAGTGTTTAATGGCGCAAGGGCCAGCTATGGCCAAAGAGCGCCATGACACATGGTGATGATTTCTGAATGCATTATGGATGGAGTGGACAGTAGGATGCAAATGGTACATAAAAGGTGGCTGTAAAGAGGCCTAAAACAAATCGCTATAAATTGCGTAAAATATATGAGCGTTAAAATAATGACAAAAACTAATGATGTGAGGTATGAGCGTAAAGGTTTCGTTACAAAGCGGTGACATAATAAAGTATATGCAATAGCACTATTGCCTCACGAGGTCCTTGAAATCAAGGACTGAGAGGCACGTGCTGTAAAATGTTTTTGCACTGCAGCTGCAGCCTGCAAGTCGAGACTGCGCTACAGATACCCTGGCCAGATGACTTGTAACGTGTTTACATCTGCTAAAAACTTTAAGACGGCATTAAAATCAAAAAGCGGTTCATGGCTAAGAAAGAATGCTGGGTGAAGGGGGATGTACTCACGATACGCGGGATAAAAGTACTTTTTACGTTGAGCTTCTATTTCTGGGCACTGGATAAGGACATGGAGAACTGTAAGTATGTCGCCACACCTATCACATGTCGGAGGATCACTTCCTGTAAGGAGATACGAGTGTGTTCCATAGGTATGTCCTATCCTTAACCTGCAAAAAAGCACTTCCTTGTGTCTTGTTGTTTTCTGAGATATCCATCTCCCAATTCTTGGCTTGATTTCATGTAGCTTATTTTGCACTTGATTATCCCACTGCCTTTGCCAATATTTTCGTAATTCATGGCGCAAGAAAGGCTTTAGGTCAGTGGAAGGGATGGCTATGTTTCTATTCGTATGTTCAAAAACTACTGAAGTGGCACTTTCGTCTGCAGCTACGTTGCCTTTAATGCCTCTATGGCCAGGTACCCAGCATATTATGATTACTTGGTTGTCCTTGTAAGCTGAGCATATCAAGCTGTACAGTTCGTTATAAACTGAATTCTTGTGTTTTCGTAGACTCATTAGAGCTCTAACGACGCTCAATGAGTCTGTGAACACAATTGCTTTTGTAATATTCATTTGTTTTATGTGTTTGACTGCTGAAAGGATTGCGTATGCTTCTGCTGTAAAAATACTTGTATGTGGATTTAGTGCCCCGGACACTGAAAGAGACGGTCCCAAAGCTGCGTAAGCAACACCAGTAAACGATTTGGAGGCGTCCGTATAAAATTCACTGCAAGAATACTTCTCCCGAAGTCCAAGAAAATGCGAATGTATGTGTGCTTCAGGTGCCCATTTTGATATTTCTACGAAAGAGATATCGTACTGGATGGTCTGCCACTCCCAAGGTGGTGGAAGCCTAGTAGGAGCCATTAGGACATTCTTTAGAAGAGGGACGCCTGTTTCTTCTGAAAGTGCTTCCAACCGGTGTGACAGAGGAGGCCTAGTGGCCGGGCGGTTACGGAACAGCCTGGCCGTGGACAAGTCGCGAATGGTAGAATGACATGGATGCTGGCTATCTGATTCAACCTTCAGGGCGTAGGCAAAACTTAAGTAAGTCCTTTGGAGATGTAGTGACCACTCGTTTGATTCAACGTACAGGCTTTCTACAGGACTAGTCCTGAAGGCACCTGTAGCAAGACGGATGCCTAAGTGGTGAACGGAATCTAGCATCTTCAAAGCACTGGGTGCAGCGGAATTATATACTATAGCTCCGTAGTCGAGGCGCGACCTTATGAGACTTTTGTAGAGGCTCAAAAGGCATCTCCTATCGCTTCCGCATGATGTCCGGGACAATAGCTTCAGTAGATTCATTGTCTTCAAACACTTCGCTTTCAGATATTTCAAATGGGGGATAAATGTTAATTTAGAATCTAAAATGAGGCCTAAAAATTTATGTTCATGGCTCACAGATAGCCGCTGTCCATTAAGATGAATACAGGGGTCAGGTAGTATACCTCTCTTGTTCGAGAAAAGAACGCAAGTGCTTTTTTGAGGGTTCAGTTTAAATCCATTCTCGTCAGCCCATTTACAAACTTTGTTTAACCCAAGCTGTACATGTCGCTCACAGATAGAAATGTTACATGATCTAAAACCTATTTGCACGTCATCCACATACACGGAATAAAACATTGTACGAGGTACGACAGTGTGGAGCGAGTTCATTTTCACAACGAAGAGAGTACAGCTCAGCACACCACCTTGAGGTACACCTGTTTCTTGAGTAAATGGACGAGATAGGATATTGCCAACCCTAACACGGAACGTGCGGTTAGATAGATAGCTTTGAATCACGTTCAACAGGTTGCCTCGGACTCCCATTCCAGCCAGATCAAGGAGAATTCCAAAACGCCAAGTTGTGTCATATGCCTTCTCCATATCTAAAAATACCGATAATAAAAACTGTTTGTGCACGAAGGCATCTCGGATATTCGCCTCGATGCGGACAAGGTGATCAGTTGTGGATCTACCCTCCCTAAAACCGCACTGCAAGGAGTCTATTATTTTGTTGATTTCAAGATAATGGATCAGGCGTCGATTTACCATTTTCTCAAAGAGTTTGCATAAGCAGCTTGTCAGGGCTATAGGCCTATAGCTGCTGGCCGAACACGGGTCCTTGCCTTCTTTAAGAATAGGTATTATGATTGCTTCCTTCCAGGCGGACGGACCTCTGGAGAGAGGATGCGCTATGAAACTATTGGGCAAATAACATGCAATATAACATCGCTAAGAAAGCCCAGGACAGCTTTGGTGTTAAAGAGGGGTTTGTCACCCAGAAACATAGCGGGATGGAGAGGGAGACAGTACCGGTACGCTAGAGGAAAGTGCCTTTTTCTCTCTGTTTCGGCTTCTCTGCACTCCACGAGGGCGTGAAGCACGGTAAGCCTCTCTCCACATCTACCACAGGTTGGTGGGTCATTTCCAGTTAAAAGAAAATTGTGGGTGATGATGATGATTGGGGTTTATTGGCGCAAGGGCCAGATGTGGCCAAAGAGCGCCAAGGCTACGGTAATAGGCTGCTATTGGTGGAAGAATAGTTAATATTAAGATGTGGATAAAACATGGCTGTATAGAGGCCTAAAAGATTCGTTGAAAGGTCCGCAATTATATATACATTAAAAGTTGACGATGATGCATGACATGTTACGAAGAAACGATGTATTAAGAAGAGGTGATATACTAAAAGATGTAGCACTAGTGCCTCACCAGGGCCCTTAAGCACAAGGACCTGGAGGCATGTGCCATACAGGTCACAACTATCGTAGCAGCATCCGTTGAGAGGACGCGCTACGAATCACGTGGACTTATAACGCGCAATAAGTCGACATCTCGTAAAAATTGTAAAACTGATCTATGGTCAAAAATTGGATCTGCTCCAAGAAACAATACCGGATGAAGGGGAATGTGGTATCGGTGTGCTATAGGAAAGTGCTTATTTCTTTCAGCCTCTAGTTGCCGACACTCCACCAAGACGTGGAGAACAGTCAGCCTCTCACCACACCTACCACAGAGTGGAGGTTCACCACCAGCCAGCAGGTAAGAATGAGTGCCGTACACATGTCCTATTCGCAGTCGACAAAGCACGACATCAATTTGTCGCGATTTCGTTACCGAAGGCCAGTTTCGGAGGTGCGGCTTGATTAAATGAAGTTTATTAGAGATTTCACGGTCCCAGATGGATTGCCAAAAGTTTCTCAGCTTATTGCGCAGGAAAGGCTTCAAGTCTGTGGGAGGGATTGCTACGGTAGAGGTGCAGGCTCTCCTAGTTATGGACGTAGCAAGTTCGTCTGCAAGCGTATTGCCCACTATGCCTCTGTGCCCTGGCACCCAACATATTACGATATATTGGTTAGATGCGTACATAGTACACAGATATGAGTAAAGGTAATTGATTATTGGGTTTTTATGTTTCCGTAGAGACACTAAAGCTCTTACTACGCTTAGAGAGTCTGTAAATATGACAGCTTTTTCGAGTTTTAATGCCTTTATGTGTTTTACAGCCGACATTATAGCGCATGCCTCCGCAGAAAAGATACTTGTTTCGGGGTGCAATACATCAGATTCTGAGAAAGATGGACCAATTGCTGCATAAGACACGCCAGCATTGGACTTTGATGCGTCAGTATAAAATTCTGGGCATGAGTATTTTATTTGAAGTTCTCGGAAGTGCATTCTGATGTGTTCCGCTGGAGCGTGCTTTGTAACTTCGACAAATGACGTGTCGCAGTTTATCATTTGCCACAGCCATGGTGGTGACAGCCTTGCTGGTGCCATCAGTGGGTGCACATCTAGTGGGACATTCATTTCCTCGCTCAACTCCCTCACGTGTAGTGTAAAAGGTTTTCTCATTGAAAGTCGGTTTTGAAATAGCGTGGCAGACGTCAAATCGTTAACGGTATTATAACACGGGTGTTCAGGATGGGATTGCACTTTGAGGAAATATGTGAAGCTTATATATGTTCTTTGCAGGTGGAGTGACCACTCATTTGATTCTACGTATAAACTCTGTATAGGACTTGTTCTGAAGGCGCCTGTGGCTAGGCGAATGCCTAAATGGTGAACAGGATCTAAAATCTTCAATGCACTTGGAGCGGCAGAGTGATAGACCACAGACCCATAGTCCAGACGTGACCGAATGAGGCTCCTGTACAAGTTCATTAAGCAGCCCCTGTCACTGCCCCATGTCGTGTATGCAAGAATTTTAAGAATGTTCATTGTTTTCAAACATTTGGCTTTCAAATACTTTATATGTGGAATGAATGTAAGTTTAAAGTCAAGTAAGACACCAAGAAATTTATGCTGCGTGTTCAGAGGTAAGCGCTGACCATGGAGCTGGATACTCGGCTCTGGGACAAGGCCCCTCTTCCGTGTAAAGAGGACACAGGAGCTTTTCTGTGGATTCAGCTTGAAGCCGTTCTGATTTGCCCATGTTGAGACTTTGTTCAATCCGAACTGAACGTGTCGCTCGCAGACTGCGATGTTACACGATTTAAATCCAATCTGCAGATCATCAACATATACTGAGTAAAACATACTCTGTGGGATAAACGAACGTAAAGAGTTCATTTTAACAATAAAAAGGGTACAGCTAAGTACACCACCCTGCGGTACCCCAGTTTCCTGTGTAAATGGCCTAGAGAGGGCGGGTCACTTCCAGCTAAGAGAAAATTGTGGGTGCCGTATGTATGTCCTATTCTCAAACGAGAGAATAGGACATTAGTTCTTCGTATTTTCGTAACGGGATGCCAGGGACCTATCTGTGGCTTAACTAAGTGGAGCTTATTGTTGGTTTCGGCATCCCACAAGCGCTGCCAATGGCTTCGAAGTTTCTTTCTCAAGTAGGGCTTGAGGTCTGCGGCAGGGATAGAAGCGGTAGGGTTAAGGGCTCGCGATGTAGTTGATGAGGCCATTTGATCAGCCAGAACATTGCCCTCGATGCCTCTATGGCCAGGCACCCAGCACAAAATAATATGCTGGTTAGACATGTATGCTTTGCACAGAGCAGAATACAGTTCAATGAGTACAGGGTTTTTGTGTCTATGTAGAGTCATGATAGCTTTCACAACGCTTAGGGAGTCTGTAAATATTATTGATCGTTTGAGTTTTGACTTGCCTATATTCTTCACGGCTGATAAAAGTGCATAGGCTTCAGCCGTAAAAATGCTTGTTTCCGGGTGTAGTACATCGGACTCGGAGAACGATGGGCCGACTACTGCATAAGAAACTCCTGCATGTGACTTGGAAGCGTCAGTGTAAAACTGAGTGCAGGACGAGTACTTGAACTGGATTTCTAGAAAATGCATCTGGATATGTACCTCTGGAGCGTCTTTTGTGACCTCTACAAACGAAGTATCACACTCTATGAGTTGCCACTGCCACGGTGGCACTGGATTTGCTGGGGCCATCAAATTATTTTCAAGTAGTGGGATATCCATTTCTGCGCTAATTTTTCTTATACGTAGTGAGAAGGGTTCTCTTACTGTCGGCCGGTTATTAAAGAGTGTGGCACTGGTCATATCATTTATGATTGAGAAGGACGGATGTTCCGAGTTCGAATTTACTTTCAGGAAATAGGTAAGGCTTAAGTATGAACGTTGCATGTCAAGCGACCACACGTCCGCTTCTACGTACAAGCTTGACACAGGACTTGTCCTGAAGGCACCAGTGGCTAGGCGGATGCCTAGATGGTGTACAGGATCCAGCATCTTTAGGGCGCTTGGCGTAGCGGAATGGTACACTATGGCGCCGTAATCTAGTGGTGTGAGTATGAGGCTCTTATACAGATTTAAAAGGCACTTTGTGTCACTACCCCAAACGGTGCGTGACAACACTTTTAGAATATTCATTGTTTTCATGCACTTGTTCCTTATATACTGTATGTGTGCCACAAATGTAAGTTTCGTATCTAGAATCACACCTAAAAATTTGTGTTCTGTTTTTACGGCCACACGTTGTCCCTGCAACTCAATGTCAGGATCGGGGTGCAGACCCCTCTTCCTGGAGAACAGGACGCAGGTGGTCTTTTGTGGGTTAAGGCTAAATCCATTCTCGTCTGCCCACTTAGACACTTTGTTCAGACCAAGCTGAATCTGCCGCTCACAGACTGCAAGATTGCACGAGGCGAAACCTAACTGTACATCATCCACGTATGCAGAGTAAAACATGTTTCTTGGGATATACAGACGCAAAGAACTCATTTTTACGATAAAGAGAGTGCAACTCAGCACCCCGCCCTGTGGCACTCCAGTTTCCTGCACAAATGGTCTTGATACAGCATTTCCCACACGAACACGGAATGTACGATTAGATAAATAACTTTCTATGACATTTAACATGTTACCACGTATACCAACGTGTGAGAGGTCTCTTAGTATTCCAAACCGCCACGTGGTGTCGTAGGCTTTTTCCATATCAAGGAATACAGACAGAAAGAACTGCTTATGGACAAAAGCTTCACGAATTTGCGTTTCAATACGTATCAAGTGGTCGGCGGTGGATCGACCCTCTCGAAACCCGCATTGGTACGGGTCAAGCAGTTTGTTTGATTCGAGGAAATGTATTAGTCGGCGGTTTATCAATTTTTCGAACAGTTTGCAGAGACAGCTTGTTAGTGCTATAGGCCGGTAGCTCGAAACAGACGATGGGTCCTTGCCCTGCTTCAGTATAGGGACGACAATGGCCTCTTTCCAGGCGGCGGGGATCTTGCCGGAGGACCATATAGCATTGTAAAGGCAGAGGAGAGTTTTCTTTGTTTCATGGGGAAGGTGTTTTAGCATTTGATAAACTATGCGATCAGTGCCTGGGGCAGACTTGTTGCAACAACTAAGCGACGCATAGAGCTCAGCGATGCAGAATGGCTGGTTGTATGCCTCGTCTCCGGTGCATTTTCTTTCTATTTTCTGTTTTTCTATGGCAGCTTTGTGTCTTTTAAATGTTGGCGAATAATGGGATGAGCTTGCCACATGTTCAAAATGTGCTCCCAGGCAGTTAGCTTGGTCTTCCAGACTGTCGCCTTGTGTGTTTACCAACGGGAGTGAATAAGTTTGTAGCCCTTTTATCTTATTAACTTTCTTCCAGACTCTGCCCTCGTCTGTATACGAGTTGATGCCTGATAAAAACTTCTCCCAACTCTCTCTCCTGGCCTGTCGACGTGTTCTTCTCCCCTGCGATTTTATCTTCTTAAAATTGACAAGATTCTCCGCAGTTGGGGAGTCGCGTAGCAACCCCCACGCTTTGTTCTGTTTCCTACGAGCGTTCCGACAATCCTCGTTCCACCATGGGAGACGGCGTTTGCATGTCTCACCACTTATTTCAGGTATACATTCAGAAGCGGCATCAATGATAAAACATGTAAAATACTCGACAGCAGCATCAATTCCCAGCGAAGATATTTCAGACCACGAGATACTACTTGTAAGACTTTGGAATTTCGCCCAATCTGTTATATCCAACTTCCAGCGGGGTGCCTGTGGTGGAGGTTCGTTTTGTAGTGGTGATCTCAGCAGTATCGGGAAGTGGTCACTCCCGTAAGGATTTTTTATAACTTCCCATTTAAGTTCAGCAAATATAGACGGGGAAGCTACACTGAGATCAATGGAAGAAAACGTTTTGTTTGCGAGATTGTAGTAGGTGGGTTCCTTCTTATTCAGGAGACACGCACCAGAGGAGAAAAGAAATTGTTCGATTAGGCGTCCTCGCGCATCGATACGCGTGTCGCCCCACAAGCTGCTGTGTGCATTGAAATCGCCAAGAACTAGGTAAGGTTCTGGTAATTCATCTATTAGTGACTGAAATTCATGTTTGTGTAAAGGATAATGTGGGGGTATGTAGAGCGAGCAAATAGTAACGAGTTTACCCAGAAGTACAGCACGAACGGCTACCGCCTCAAGTGCCGTATTAAGTGGAAGTTGCTGACAGGCTACACTTCTGTCGAGTATGATGGCCACACCACCAGATGATGCGGCAGAATCCTCGCGATCTTTTCGGAAAACAATATTCTGACGTAGGAAGTTGGTGTTTCTGGAGTTTAGATGTGTTTCTTGAACACACAGCACCTTTGGATTAAATTTACTGAGAAGTTCTTGGATATCGTCTAGGTTGTGGATTAATCCCCTAACATTCCACTGCATTATTTTATTCATGTTGGAGGAAAATAAAAGGTGCTGTGTGTTTCAAGGGGTGTGTACAGCCTATTTTACAGAGCCTTTTACAGGCGCTGTAACTGGTGTCTTGTCTTTTTTGGAGCGTTC